>NC_087347.1:33442196-33745227 GCF_030014295.1 Loxodonta africana | reverse complement strand
CTGATGTGGCATGACTCAAAATGAGAAAAAAAAAAACTAACCTGCAAACATCCATTAGTCATTGGAACCTGGAATGTACAAAGTATAAATCTAGGAAAACTGGAAACCGTCAAAAATGAAATGGAACACATTAACATTGATATCCTAGGCATTAATGAGCTGAAATGGACTATTATTGGCTATTTTGAATCAAACAATCATATGGTCTGCTATACCAGGAATAGCAGCTTGAAGAGGAACGGCATTGCACTCATGGCCAAAATGAACATTTCGAGATCTATCCTGAAGTACAATGCTGTCAGTGAAAGGATAACATCCATATGCTTACAAGGAAGACCAGTATATACAACTATTATTCAAATTTATGCACCAACCAGTAAGGCTAAAGTGAAGAAATTGAAGATTTTCACCAACTTTTGCAGTCTGAGACTGATCGAACATGCAATCAAGACACATTGATAATTACTGGTGATTGGAATGTGAAAGTTGGAAACAAAGATAAAGGGTCGGTAGTTGAAAATATGGATTCGGCGATAGAAACAAAGCTGGAGATCACATGACAGAATTTTGCAAGACCAACAACTTCTTCATCGCAAATACCCTTTTTCACCAACATAAATGGTGACTATACACGTGGACCTCACTAGATGGAATACACAAGAATGGAATTGACTACATCTGTGGAAAGAGACGATGGAAAAGCTCAATATCATCAGTCAAAACAAGGCTGGGGCTGACTGCAGATCATACCATCAATCACTCATATGCAAGTTCAAGTTGAACCTGAAGAAAATCAGAACAAGTCCAGAAGCACCAAAGTACCACCTCAAGTATATCCCACCTGAATTTAGAGACCATCACAAGAATAGGTTTGACACATTGAACACTAATGACCGAAGATCAGGTGAGCTATGTATGGAATGACATCAAGGATATCATACATGAAGAAAGCAAGAGGTCATTTAAGTGACAGGGAAGAAAGCAAAGAATCAAATGGATGTCAGAAGAAGCTCTGAAACTTCCTCTTGAATATTGAGCAGCTGAAGCCAAAGGAAGAAATGATGAAGTGAAAGAGCTGAACAGAACATTTCAAAGGGTGGCTTGAGAAGACAAAATGCAAAGACTGGAATTAGAACACCAAAAGAGAAGAACATGCTCAGCATTTCTCAAGCTGAAAGAACTGAAGATATGGTCAATGCCCCTGCCTCAGCCTGCAGCTCAATTCTAAAGAATCCTTTTCTTATTAAAGCCAGAAAATATGTCTGTGTGTAAGGGACATGGAATGGACTTTTCTTGTGCACCACTTCTAATCCACTTAGCTTCACTTCTTGTTCCACCCACTGCTGTGGAGACCAGTTTTATGCAACACAGGTACAACCTGGTCATACCTTACATCAGACCTGGATGGGGGACCTCTAGCTTTCTGTCCAGCCAGGATGTTCTCTAGCACCATGTTGTAGAACAACTGAGGCAACCTACAGCTCGCTAACACATTTACATCTCTGAGTACAGAGGAGTTAATAACTCGGAAGGCAACCCTTGAGCAATGGGGATGGAATCCAATGGATAAACATGTCTCCCTTTCCTCAGTGAACTTTCCTGGAACATACTTCATAAGAATCTAGATATCAGTTCAATCTTTGTTGTTGTTAGGTGCCAACAAGTTGATTTTCTACTCATAGTTAGCCCATTTGACAGAGTAGAATTTAGGATTGATAAAAGGAAGAGAATCAAGCAAAGCAGATTATGAAGGTGGCACAGTGAGATAAGAAGAAAACCAGAAGAGAATTATGGGAGAAAATTCTTAAAGGGGTGGGAATGAGATCCACTATGCAATTGGAGAGGATGGCCATAGACTAAAACAGGGAGAGTGCATCCATTGTATCAGCATAAAAGTTACAAGGGTAAACCAGCTGGTAAATATGGTGGTGGAAGGATGAATTTCTCTTCTGATTTCGTTATTCAGGTAAATTTAAAGCAATGTCATCAGCTTAGCGAGAGGAAATGTGAGGGGGGTTTGGATATTTAAGAGTAGATGCATAATAAACCAAAAACCAAACCCAGTGCTGTCGAGTTGATTCCGACTCATAGTGACCCTATAGGACAGAGTAGAACTCCCCCATAGAGTTTCCAAGGAGTGCCTGGAGGATTCGAACTGCCAACCCTTTGGTTAGCAGCCGTAGCACTTAACCACTACGCCACCAGGGTTTCCACAGATGCATAATAGTTGGTGAAAAATAGACTTTCTAGATACTGATGGTGTGAGTTGAGAATTAGTAGCAGCTCCTGTCTCCTTTCTATCTTTTCCCATGCACTGCCTAATTTAAAACAGACATTTTTATAATTATCACAGTTCTGAAGTCAGCATTCTTTTAACACATTATTTTACTGCAGTGGTTCTCAAAGCGTAGTCCCTGGACCAGCAGCATTAGTCTCACTGGAAATTTGTTAGAAATGCAAATTGCTTGAGCCTTTCCTAAACCCTAAATTAACTCTGGATTTAAATGTGGTATAAATTTGTCCAGCTTTAAGCATTGATATTTAGGTCAGGATTGAAATGAATTTATGAAAAAAAACAATGATTCTATTTAATATTTTCTCCTATTATTTCATTTTTGATAAGGTAAACTACTAGTCACTTTACATGTGTTTTTTAAATATTATTTATATGACAGAACAGGAATGTTTTTGGATAATTAGACACATTCTACATGCTATGAAGAACTATAACCCAGATGAAGGTATTTTTATGTCCTTTGGAATGTATATTAAAAAGAAATCTTAAGTAACTTGAGATTTAAGGGCATAATAAAAGTGCAGCTTGATTATGGGTAGTTATTGATGAGAAATATCAGTGAATGTGTATCTAAAATGCACACATTATCAAGCTCAATAAAGCAATTTCAATGTGGGAGTTGTTTGGATGCTATAGAGCTTATCTTGAATATAACAGAATATACAAAAGAGTTCTACTGCCAAGAACATCTCCTACCGGTGACTATAAGGAAATCCCTCCACCCCTTTGATTTGGTCAATGGTGAAAAAAATAGTGCTTGAAATTACAAACGGAGTAGTTTTCATTGTACTTTTCTGGGTTTTGTTTTACATTGTACCTATGTCCCTTTCTTCTTCTTTTTCTCCAATTGTTTCTATAACATTCTAATTTAAAATCAAGTTTAATAAGAATAACATGATATGATTGCTAGAATTCACTAGAAAATACTCCTATTGTAGGTATGGGGGTGAGATAGGAGAATAGAATTGAAATAAAATTTGACATTTATTGATAACTGTTGAACCTAGGTCAATGGATACATGGGAGTTTGCTACTCTTCTATTGCTACTGAATATGTTTGAAAATTTCCACAATAAAAAGTTAAAGCCAAGTTTCATCACATTTAATTTTGCTTGGAAATGACAAATTTTTTTGCAGTCCTTGGAATAATTGGAGGCACACTGGAGTGTTGCAAAACAAAGATTGAGAATTAATGTTAAAGCTTGTAGAACAAATTTTCACTGTAAGAATTTTTTTTAAATCTGGTAGTGAGTAGATAGCATAATAATCTTTCTAAAGATTGATAGGGAAATAGCACCAATTTTCTCATCACTTTCAATTTGTGGTAATTATGAATAATTTCAAAGTCTCTCCAGGGTTTTTCTGGGGTGATTTGACATCTGAACTGAATCCAGCCTCAGATCTCGTTTGTAACCACGGGCAACGTAAGGCAGACTTAGCTGCTGAGGCCCCGCTCAGATCTGGGCCAGGTTTTTGCTTTCTACAAAGTCACTGCTTTTGGACAAAGGGTATATATGTATTAAGAGTGGTGGAATGAGGTGAGGGTTAAGATTTTGAGAGAGAAATCTACCAATGAGCTTAGCAATTGTACAAAATTACAGGGCTTTCATACGTATCCTATCAAAGTACAGTGCACACAAGCTTTAGAGTCAGTAGGCCCTCTGAATCCCTTCTATGTCTCTCACTTGTTATGTCCTTGGGGATGACTTATTTTTCCTCCCCAAGCCCAGGGATTTTTTTTTTTTTTTTTTTTTTTGTAAAATGGGGATGATAATTAATATATCTCAAAAAATTAAATAAGATTTGTGGGTATAACATTCCTGGAACATACTAGATAATTTAGTAGGTAGTAATGATTATTCTAAAATGAACTATATGCCATGCAAATGAACTATTTATTGTTGCTTTGAGTTGACTTCTGATTCCAAGACATTGCTGGATGCAAGTGTCCAGCTTAATCTACCTATGAGTGTGCCCAGATCCCAACCATCCCTTCAGTGATACCTGAAGGCACTACGTTAACTTGAGGTATAACCTGGCAGGTTCAGAAGCGACCGTGATGATATTGTCTGCACATGCAGTTTTAGGGTGATTGAGTTAAGTAGAAGGGGAAGGGGGATCCTAGGGCAAACAACAGACCTCTCTCTTGATCTATCAGTCTCTAGCGTTAACGTATCCAGCCAGATGAAGTAAGAGCTGTATGGCAGACAATACCTATCTTGAATTACCATGGTCCCATGAGACAAATATTTTATGTTTTCTTTTTAATGAAAGGAGATCTATTTGTTTTAGATAATAGGTATGAAGATGGCAAAGTTGATGTGAACGGTTTTTGCTTATCCCCTGTTAGCATTTAACCAGTAATTGTACCCCCAGCACCTAGTACTGACCTTTAGAATACATCCATTCACTTACGGAACAAATAATTATTCAGTGTATACTAAGTTTTAGGCACCAATTTAGGTGCTGGGGATACAGTAATAAATGAAATACATACAATTCCCCTCACAGAGTTTATATTCTAGGACGCAAAGACAACAATAATTTTTTTCTGAATTAATGGGTACCTCAAGAATCCCCTGCAAACGGGCCCAAAACTATTCCCACAAAGTAGGTTGAGATCTGCTTAAGAACTAGATTTCTGAATTTTGAATCATGAAAGAAATAACCTTTTTTTCCTAGCATAGTCCCCAAATTCCTAACTCTCCCACTTAATTTTGAGCAGAATTCTCTCTTGTTTAGTCAGCCAAGATAATTAATTTATCCTCAGGTACCTGTATAAATAAGTCAACCTCTAAACTATTTACCTTCTTTAATATAATTTACACAGGTGGCAAAATGTTTGCTAAAATAGCAATTTAAATGTGTCACTAAATACAATACATGCAATAAGACACATTTGAAAAGGTTAAAAATATATCTTCCTATTTAATTTGAAGATATATTTGAAGGTGTTTAAAACCAAAATTTACATTGTCACCAGTAAGTAAAAATTATATTAATCATTATTACATGTAATATTGAAGTATTAAGTTCCAGGCGTTGTTTTAAGCACTACACGTATATTAGCTCTCTTATCTCCACAAGGAAACCCTGGTGGCATAGTGGTTAAGTGCTACGGCCGCTAACCAAAGGATCGGCAGTTTGAATCCGCCAGGTGCTCCTTGGAAACTCTATGTGGCAGTTCTACTCTGTCCTATAGGGTCGCTCTGAGTCAGAATCGACTCGATGGCCCTGGGTTTGGTTTTTTTTGGTTTATCTCCACAATAGTCAATGAAGTAAATACTACTGTATCTCGATTTTATAGATGAAGGAAATGAGGCACAGATGGGGTTAAGTCTGGGTCCAAGCTAAGCAAATGCAGGAATTGCAGTTTGAACTCAGGCGTGATGTCACTAGAGTTTGTGCCTGTAACCACTATGCCACGTGTCCTCTGAGAAGATGAACAGTACATTTCCACTGGTAGATCCATAGATCCCAAGAAAGTACATGCATTTCAACTCTAAGGTACACACATTTTATTCTCCAATGTAACAAAACAAAACAAAAATATTTACATTGCCTTCTCTAACTATGGCTCTTTGCTAGAGGTTGTTTTATATGTATTCTAGAGCACTTATTTCAATGGCTTTAGGAAACTGCTTCAGGTTTTAAAATTCGCTTCAATTAGTAATGATAGCTTATTTTAAAAGTTGATAATACAGTCTAATCTAAAGAAATGTTTTTCTCCCTCAGAAACGAAAATAAATTTTATTTAGTGTATGTTATATGTGCACTATAACTTACCTTGTCCCATTTAATTCTCAAGACAGTACAGAAAAATAGGCATCACTCCCTGTATTTCATAGAAGAGGAAATTGAGACTCAGGGATGTCATATAACTTGTTCTAGAGCACACAACTATTAGCGTAAAAATCTGGTGACCAAATGTAAGCCTATCTGATTTCAAAGCTTATCACCCTGTGCCTGAGTTTTGTGAATCGAGCTTAAAAAAATATATTTTGTATGTTTTATTATGTTACCTTATGCACTGTGTTATAACTAAACTATGGTAGTAAATTTTTACTACTATGCAGTTACTCAATCCAAAGGTATTATAATTTTGTAGAAGAAAATAAATCTGCATTCATGCAACTGAATTATACTGGTCATTGGAATACCTAAAAACATACAAAGACTAGAGTTTCCCAATTACATTATGCAATTGAGGGCTCTCTATGATGTTTGATTCACCAATTTTTTAAATTTTTATTTGTTGGAGAAAATCCTAAAAGCGCTCTAACCTCCTAACATTTTTCCAGCCATCTTGGGAATAATTTGCTACAAGTTTTAGGGAAATTATCAAGGTCATAATTCAAACACTTAAATACAAACCTCTGTATCACACCAAATGCTGAACAAAACGAATGAACTGACAAAGCCTTTGTCTTTTTTGAAGTCAATAAAACTGGAATCTCCTGACTACTAGTTTTCTTCTCCAGAAGATTCTGACATGAATGAAAATAGATTAGGAATTAAGAGAGCTTGTTTCTCATATCAGCTCTCCTACTAGTAGGTTGTATGGCTTTGGGGAAACATATCTGGTTTGAGAGACTCACCTTTCTTCTTTATATAATAAGCCAGTTTTAACATTCTATGCTCCCTGCAGTTTAGTTTTAATCTTGGAGAAGTATCATTCCCATATTCCTATTGAAAATGTATTTCTCACAACATGGACGAGCCAACAGTATCTATGTTAGTCTGCCAGATTAACTTCCTACTCGATTATATTGAAATATCTCATCTGTGAAAAACGTATTTCACAGATATACATGACAAGAATGTATGGAGTTTGTTAGAATGTGCAAATACAAGAACATCATCTGGTTGACTGAGTTCCATTAACTCATCCCTTTATTAATTCACTCAGTATTAATCAAGTATCAACTCTTTGGAGGTGCTGTGAAAACTCTGAAAATTCCGAGTCATGTCTCACCAAAGCTTGTGCTTTTATTTGCAGTTTTCCTCTTTTCTGCTAGAATGTAAACTCCAGGAGGGCAGGAATCTATTGTGTTCATTGATGATCACTGGTGATGTCTTTATATTTTGCATTGGTGACTTCTCTCTTAGATAAGTGCTATGAACCATCTTCTTATTAATTTCTTTGGTTCAGGACATTTTGAGAATGGCTCAACATCACACCAAGAACTTCAGGGGACTTGGCTCTATCTAAAGCCAAGAGCCCTTTCCCATGGCTGCCTATCACACGGTGAAAATGGAAGGCCATTAATTTTTTTCTTCCTCTCTTTATAACTTTATCCACCAAATCACCAGTTTTCATTAGTAGATGATTCTTAATGTTTTGAGGATTATAAATCCTTGTAAGTATTGTGCTTGGTAAAGCAGAGGGTCAGCAAAGAAGAGGAAGACCCTCCTTGAGATGATGGATTGACACAGTGGCTGCAATAATGGGCTCAAGCATAGCAATGATCATGAGGATGGCACAGGACCAAGCTGTGTTTCATTCTGTTGTACATGGGGTTGCTTATGAGTGAGAACTAACTCAACGGCATGTAATAACATCAGCAACAATCTGACTAATATTTTGGATCATCTCCCAAGAAAATTCACATGTTCATATATATACACACACAGATTTGGCATTTGAGTTCAGAGATTTCACTAAAACTCAGAAACCTTTGGACTATGGGACCAAGGTTAAGAAGTTCTGACTGAACAGTATACTATGGTGTACATAAACACAAACACACACACCAGAAACCTACAGTACACTATTTATTTTCATTTCATCTTACCAAACTTCTCCTAGTTTTTGAGTAATACAGTAAAAAGTCAGTCCTTGAAGAAAAAAAAAAAAAAAAAAAAACACTCATTTCAACTTGCATATCTAAATAGGTTGGAAGCAGTAACTGTTAACGTTTACTGTTAAAATTTATATTCACATCTGCGCTGCTTGATGTGAGATTTATTTGTAGTTGTCCTTGTATGAAAGTGATATTGAATAAAGAGCCGTTTTCTGTTCTATCTAACCCATTTAGCTTGAAGCTGTTTCCTTCAAAGCTCTTTGTCACATACCCATAAATGTTCTGGTATTACTATAGATTGATACCCAGTCTGATATTCCTGATAAAAACAACAACATAGTTACAACACAATAAGGTACTGTTGTTTGTACAGTTAAGGTGCCCTAAGGTTTTCAATGTTACTTTCTCCCCTGTTCACATGTTCACCCTTCCCTACCCAATAAATAAAAAATAGGAGAGTGCAATTCTTTGACTCATTAACCCCTTCCTTTTCCTTATTTGTTTTATTGGCTTCATTCCTTTTTCCTTTCTTTCTTTCTCTCTCTTCCATGTCCCATCGCCCTTCTCAAATCTCTCTTTTCTTACTTTGATGTGTATTTGTCTCAATTTTCAATTTCTAATATTATTTTTTCTCTTGTGTCTATTTTCAAAACAACAAGAAAATTTTCTGGTTCAGATACAAAAATGAAGGTGTATATATATACCCTACGGCTGCTAACCAAAGGGTCAGCAGTTCAAATCCGCCAGGTGCTCCTTGGAAACTCTATGGGGCAGTTCTACTCCATCCTATAGGGTCACTGTGAGTCAGAATCGACTCGAGGGCACTGGGTTTTTTTTTTCTTTATATATATATATCCAATAGAAGTTCAAGCATCTTAAAACCAGTTTAACTGGCAAAGTGACATTTCATTCATGACATCAGATTGTCATGTTGCCAGGACAACTGCAAATATGATCAATCTCAAATCCTTTTCCATGGAGCACTACTCCTGTTGTCATGACGACCTGTAAGACATAGTTTAAGTGTCATTTCTGTATGGAAGATCTGCATGTCCTTTGGTTGAAATCAGGAACACTTGATAAATTTCTGTAAATACTCATACTTCAAATTCACTTGAAACTTCCAATTTAAAAGTAATCAAACTCGACAGCAGTTTGAAAGATGGGACTTGTAGCAGCATAGTGGAAAAAAATTATATATATATATATGGTTGATATGGAATATTTAAGGCAATGGAAATTATGACATATTAAAACCCAAAACACCAAACCCATTGCCAGGGAGCCTATTCCAACTCACAGCAACCCTATAGGACACAGTGGAACTTTCCCATAGGTTTTCCAAGGAGTGGCCGTGGATTCGAACTGCTGACCTTTTGTAGCTCTTAACCGCTATGCCACAAGGGCTCCTATGACATATTAGTGATAGTTACAAAGTTAACTGCTAACTTGTGAATTATTTTTGCCTAACAAATATTTGAAATTTGGAAGTGCAGTCATAAGGTCTGTGAATCTTTAATATGCAGATAGTATTGTAATAAAATTTGAGTTTTTTTTTTTTTAAAGAACCCTGGTGGTGCAGCAGGTTAAAGATCTCGGCTGCTAAAAGAAGTATCAGCAATTTGAATCCAATGATCCTTCAAAGTGTGATACAAAATGAATATTAAAGGAGGCTTTGCTATGGGTGATATTTTATTGCTGCTTTACTAATCACGTCTGTCTCTTCTGGAAGATTTCAATGGATGGCTTCATTGATTCAGAAGGATTCACAAGCCTTCTTTTGTGTCCTCTAAACCTCTTCTTACTTTATTCAATCTGTTATTGTGAATGTCTACATCGTATACTGAATTACTGACAGATTAAAAACTGTATTTTTATTCTTTCCTTTTAAAAGCAATCTATTTTTCTCTGTTCTTCATTATCTGTAGAATGTATTATATGTTACAACCCTTTACAAGTATTTCTGATATGCATTTGACTGTTCTCTTTTCTCCTGTTTTATAAATCTTAAATGGATCCCATTTCTGATTCCTTGGTTGTTTTTTGTTTTTTTTTTTTTTTGCCACTGATATGGCAAAATCGTGATTCAAATAGTATCCAATAGATTCTCTAATGTCAGTCTTAACCTTGTGCTCTCAGGATCCCAATTACATGAATTTAGACCAGGGTTCTGGAGAGGTCATAGATGGGCTTCAAAACATCCCAAAGCACTCCTAAAATTGTGGGCAAAATTTTAACTCTATGTTCACATGTGCATTTTTACTGGTGAAACAGCCCATTACTGGCATCACATTAGCAAAGGGCTATGACCCAAAACAGCCAAGGATCACTAGTTTAGGCATAATACTGCATTCCTAAGCATTCACCATGGAGTGGGAAAAGATGGTTTTGAGCCAGAAGACCTGGCTTTAACTCCTAAGCTTTCATTATTGGAGAAAAATATGTGAGAAAATATTCAGGGATGATGCACCCCACTGAAAAATTTAGACTATACTATTGATTGGATAGTTCTGGAAACTAGTTAAGTCTAAAAAAATAAGTCTATGATAGGAAATTAAAAGCTAAATGCAGACAAAATCGTTAACAGTAATTCAATTTTGTATAATCTGTGCAAACTGATTACCGTATAATACTTCTCTAAGAATCGACAAGGAAGGTGTTTTTTCTTTAAAGGGCAGCACTACCACCAAGAAAGAGGAATAGAAAAAGAAAAATCAAGCAAGTTGAGGGGGGAATATTCATCATAATTTATACTGTAGATATTTGGGTAAGTTATTGCCCTTAGGGTATAAATTTCTTGAAGTGGAAAACTTTAACAAACATCATTATAATTCAATATGTGATTGACATTGATTGTATTTAGCAGTTTCTCGAATAAATCAGTGGGTATATTTTCCAAGAAATCTTTGAAATCAAGTAAAGTGTTGTTTCCCTACACATGAATAACTTCTTAACTTCTTTCCTACTTATGAAGAACAACTTCCTTTTGAGAAAAGATACAAAAAGAGTTTTAGGATGAGAAAACTAAAGCAAATGAAAATTTTTTAACAAATTGCTACCATAGAGTCATAAACAGATACCAAACCTAAGGAAATAACATCCCTTTAACTTAGTGGGATCTCAGTGGGTAACTTCGACATGAAGGAAGCAATAGATTAGCTAAAGGGAAAAAAGACATACTCAAGAAAACGTGATATCAAGAAGAAATATTACTTATACAAAACAAATATTCCTCTAAAAATTTTGTTTACTAGTGGATTAAGCTAATTTTTAATGAACTTAAGTTAGCATTAAATTTAGAACTCTATCGAAATAAGTTAGTTTGGAAGAGAAAATTTTCATCTCAATTACCTGGGTCAAAGTTAAACAAACAAACAAAAAACCAAACCTGTTGCCGTCGAGTCGATTCTGACTCATAGTGACCCTATAAACCAGGATAGAACTCGTCCACAGGGCTTCCAAGACTGTAACCTTTAGGGAAGCAGATTGCCACATCTTTCTCCAGTGGAGCAGCCAAGCACTTAACCGCTGTGCCGTCAGAGCTCACAGTTTACTACCTTACAAACATGTGGGACTTTCAAGCACTGAAAGGGGTGAATGAGTAAAATTATTTGGAGTTGAAGGGGGGAGCCAAGGAGACTTCCCAAACACCCTTCACACCATCACTATAACCACTTTGTCTCTAAAAGGTATCAGATGTGCTCTACGTCTATAGATAACGTTGTGTTTTAGGTGCTCGGAATATCAGCAATCATCAGAACATGTCCCAAAAGCTAGTTTGAGGCAGGGTTAGAGACAGGTAGCTGAGGACACCATTTACTAAGTAGGGTTAGATGAGGATATTGACCTTGTAACAGTGGCACATACAGAGGGCAACGTTGACTCAGGGGCTGAGTCAGACTACATTAGCGTCCAGCCTGGAGAGCCCTGAAGAGGAGTAAAAACTGGGAAAGCTGCAGTACTGGTGCCAGATTCTTCCAGCTCAGGCATGACAATTCAAGCTAACCTGGGTTGAGAAGGGCAAGTACTGGGTAAAGTGGACCGCAGTTGGAAAGTGAGAAAAATCAGCGCAGAGCAAGGCACACACAAGAGCGGAAGGCAGTGTAGTGTCAGGAGCCAGAGCAGGAGTTGAAAAGAGGAGGTATGTTTCTGTAACAAGGTTTGAGGTTAACCAACATTCAGTACAGTGCTTTTAATGGGAAATTACCACACAAAATGGAAGCCCTTCTGCTCTTTGAAGGAACTACTTTATAAAGGTGAATGGGACCTTTAGATAAAGTTTTAATGAGCATAAGTTAGCGCCCTTGCTCTCATGAAACCAGTTCCAGAGACAAGATATATACATAACAATTCAAATAAAAAATATTATTGGGTTTGTACTTCTTATAAGACATCATGTTAAGCCTCACAGAAGAAGCAAGGATGAGACTAAAGTGGTAACTACACTTAAACATTTTATAGTCTAATAAAAAGATAAACACAAAGAAAAACTAAATTTTACAGTTTCATAGGTTAAGTGCCAGAGGAGTTGAACCATGAGTCCAGATCTACAATGACAGAATGGTGACTGCTAGGAAATTACAGTGACACTTTAATCACGATGGCAAACAGCACTCAAACACAGTAATCATTTCAAGTAAATGTGTTCTTCTGAGAAAGAAAGGCCCTGGCAATAACAGATAGAGACCTGCAAAGATCACCCATTTAGTTAAGCAGTATGGAAGTCAGCGCTGTGACATTTCACTTCAGCCACACCTATGCATCAACAGAAATGACACCTGGGCACAGGCTATGAATGTATGTGTGTGTGTGCATCTGAATATTCATTAAAGTTGACTGTCTTCCTTAATATCACCATCCCTGATCTCATTATTCAAAAAATGTGTTCTTAACTTCTAATTTTAAGAAGTAAAATAAAAGCCAAAACCTGTGTAAGGCAGAAACCTGTCAGAGAAGGAAAACTCAAATATTTTCCACTAATAGAGAGCAAGAGAAAAGTGGTGAGACTGCACCCTGTCAAAGGTGGAAAACTTGTCAGACCCAGAAAAACATGGCAGTCCCATGGAGCTCTGGCTTTCACAGGCTTCAATGTACACGTCAGTTATTGTATATGTGTTCCCATTTACTCTCATTTTCTGTTTTTTTTTTCCTAGACTGAAAAAAAGTTTACTTTGAATATTCACAAATTAATCTTCTACCTTGCTACTTTTCACCTTCTACCAGAATATTAACTTCGTGTTCTTAAAGAAAGTAATAAATATAAAATGTCAATGCATTCATCTTCCAGTGAGTCACTAGATTCCTTTAATATGTTGTTAAATGTCATTGAGGCACTCCAACTCATAGCGGCCCTATGTACAGCAGAAGGAAACACTGCCTGATCTTGCACCATTCTCACAAATGTTGTTATGCTTGAGCCCATTGTTGAAGCCACTGTGTCACCCCATCTCATAGAGGGTCTTCCTCTTTTTTGCTGACCCTCTACTTTACCAAGCATGATATCTTTCTCCAGGGACTGGTCTCTCCTGATAATATGTCCAAAGTATATGAGACAAAGTCTCACCATCCTTGCTTCTAAGAAGCATTCTGCCTGTACTCATTCCAAGACAGATTTGTTTGTTCTTTTGGCAGTCCATGGTATATGCAATATTCTTCACGAACACCATAGTTGAAAGGCATCAATTCTTCTTTATAACACTTTAAAGAGGTCTTTTGCAGCAGATTTGCCCAATGCAATGTGTCTTTTGATTTCTTGACTGCTGCTTCCATGGGCATTGATTGTGGATCCAAGTAAAATGAAATCTTTGACAACTTTAATCTTTTCTCCGTTTGTCATGATGTTGCTTATTGGTCAAGTTATGAGGATTTTTGTTTTCTTTATGTTGAGGTGTAATCCATAGTGAAGGCTGTAGTCTTTGATCTTCATCAGTGTTTCAAGTCCTCTTCACTTTCAGCAAACAGGGTTGTGTCATCTGCATAACTCAGGTTATTAATGAGTCCTCCTGCAATCCTGATGCCATTGTTCTTCTTCATGTAGTCCAGCTTCCCAGATTATTTTCTCAGCATACAGATTGAGTAGGTATGGTGAAAGGATACAACCCTGACTCACATGCTCCTGACTTTAAACCATGCAGTATCCCCTTGTTTTGTTCGAACGACTGCCTGTTGGTCTAAATACAGTTTCCTCATGAGCACAATTAAGTGTACTAGAATTCCCATTCTTGACAATGTTATCCATAATTTGTTATGATCTGTACAGTTGAATGTATTTACACAGTCAACAAAACACAGTTAAACATCTTTTTAGTCTTTTCTGCTTTCAACGATGATCCATCTTACATCAGCAACAAATCACTTGTTCCATGTCTTCTTCTGAATCCAACTTTAATTTCTGGCAGTTCCCTATGGATGTAGTGCCGTAACCACTTTTGAGTGACCTTCAGCAAAATTATATGTGTATGTGATATTAATGATAATGTTTGATAATTTCTGCATTCTGTTGGATTACTCTTCTCTGGAATGGGTACAAATATGGATCTCTTCCAGTCAGTTGGCTAGGTAGCTCTCTTCCAAACTTCTTGGCATAAACGACTGAGTGCTTCCGGCACTGCATCCATTTGTTGAAATATTTCGACTGGTATCCCATCAGTTCCTAAAGTCTTGTTTTTCACCAGTGCCTTCAGTACAGCTTGGACCTCTTCCTTCAATACCATTGGTTTCTGATCATATGCTACATCCTGAAATGGTTAAACATTGACCAATTCTTTTTGGTACAATGACTCTGTATATTCCTTCCATCTTCTTTTGATGCTTCTTGCATCATTTAATATTTTCTCCATAGAATCATTCACTATTGCAACACAAAGCTTGAAATTTTTCTTCAGTTCTTTCAGCCTGAGAAATACTGAGTGTGTTCCTCCCTTTTGATTTTCTAACTCTACATCTTTGCACATTTCATTATAATAACAACTCTACATCTTTGCACATTTCATTATAATACTTAGTTTTCTCAAACTGCGCTTTGAAATCTTCTGTTCAGCTAAGAGAGATTATACAGAGAAGTTACCACAAAATTAGATTAGAAAACCTCTAACGTCCTTTCCAACTGGAAGATTCTAATTCTTCATATGGAGTAAAAAGAGTAAATGGAAGTGGTTAAGAGAAGGGTTACTCCAGGTGACCTCAATTCAAATGTTAGAGAGTCCACCCACTACCAGTTGTTTGATCTTGATCAAATTACACAAATTTCCTAAATATCAGTGTCCTCATCTTTACTGGTGGGAGAATAGTGCCTACCTCACAAAGTACTGCAGAGAGTTATGAGAAAGACCATGTAGGTAATATGATAAGCACAGTACTTGATACAGTGAGCATTAATAAATGGTAGCTGTTGTTAATATTTTTTTATTTTTTGTTGTTAATGTAATTCAATGCATTAGATACTACTTAACATTTATGCACAAACATTATAAATTTCATGACTTTTTAGTGAATGAGGAGGAAAAAACTTTAATTTCAGAGTATCTATTTAATCATAAGTGTTGAAGAGGGTTGGTGTAATGAAGGGGGAGAAAAAAAAGAAAAATAATAAAAGAAGACAAGAGACTTTATAGGAACTTTCCCATCATTGGTCTTAGTAAGATCCCCTTTGTTACCTAAGTGGTAATTTCCCTTGATAAGATAATCAGATGAAACAAACCAAGATGAAACCTATTCTTGGAAGCACAACACTGAGAACTAAAATTCTTTAACCAGAAATTAACTTGCAGGACTGGCAGTGTACTGACAGCAAGATCATTTTTATAAAAATCTTGTTCTGGAAATTAGGAAATAAAACCAGAAATAACTTTATTGTCTTATCAAGTTTGATCTTTTTTTTTTTCTTTCCCATCTTCTTTCTCTCTACTATATCTGCCTAGATGCCTAGAAAATGTACATATATATATATATATGTATGTATGTATGTATTTGTAGGGCACTTTGAGGGAAGAGGAGGTGCAGAGAGCTGATGTGCAGGAATTAGTTACAAAGAAAGCAATAAAGCAAGTGCTCAATCTGCTGATGGCAAAGAACCATCCCCAAAATGCCCACATTTGAAGACCTTTAAACAAAATCAAGTATAGTAAGAAAAAAACCTAAGATAGCAGCTGAGAATTAAGGTTTAATTTGAGAAGGTTGCTATTGTTAACTACTATTGAGTAGGCCCCAACTCATGGCAACTCCATGCACAAAGTAATGAAAAGCTGCCTGGTCCTGCACCATCTCCTTGATTGGTTTCAGGCCATTGTGATCAATAGGCTTTCCATTGGCTGAGTTTTGGAATTTCATCACTAGGCCTTTATTCCTAGTCTGTCTTAGTCTGGATGTTCCACTGAAACCTGTTCAGCATAATAGCAACACACAGACCTTCACAGATGGATGGGTGTTGG
Organism: Loxodonta africana; assembly: GCF_030014295.1. NCBI lineage: Eukaryota > Metazoa > Chordata > Mammalia > Proboscidea > Elephantidae > Loxodonta > Loxodonta africana. Next base: position 33,728,698 of record NC_087347.1, on the reverse strand, counting down.
CTGTGCATGAAGTGTGTTGTCCAGGAATCAAACTCACGGAAGGTGCAAATTCTACCACTGAACCACCATTGCCCCTAATTTGAGAATGGTAGGCAGGTAATAACTAGTTCTCAGCTGTAGCTAATTTTAATATGGACCCTGAGACCTGTGGAAGAGATCTGAAGGTAAGTCTTTGGAATTGTTCAAAAAAAAGGTTGAATTTATTCTATACAGCCTTATGAAACAAATCTTACCATATTAGGTGGAAACTTTAGAAATGCTGACTTTGATATAATACCAAAAAACCCACAGCGTCACTATGAGTTGGAATCAACTTGACGGCAGTGGGTTTTTGGTATTGCATCACAAGTCAACCTTTCTCAAATTTCCAAGCATTAAGAAATAACTTTTCTAATTACAAAATTAGATCTTTTAAGGACCTTAAGGTTTTAAGGACCACCCCTTCAAGGTTTATAGGCTTTAAGGACCTCATATGGCTCAAATTCTGAAGTACAGATGAGCTTTACTTCTGGAGATCTCCACAGGAGTAATTTGGAAGACATGTGGTCACCTGACTTGAGGTATCTACCTGATTAAAAGTTCTAAGAGAGCTGGAAGAGTTCAGAAACCCTATTTTTATAGTTCTAATTGTTTGTGACTTCAGAGGTTGCCAGATAACTGTGTATACTCTAACAATTCATTATAGTTAATTGAAACTCCTCTGCTCTGTATGTCCATTTGACTACTGTGGAATTTTTCAGATATATGCCTTCGGGGACATTAGTTGACCCGGTAGACCATTCTCACTGGCCCTGGTCCATAGTGACAGGACATATTCTGCCACATCTTCTTTTTATTTTGTTTTTATTGTATTTTAGATGAAGGTTTATGGAAAAAACTAGTATCTTATTAAACAGTTAATACATATATTGTTTTATGACATTGGTTAACAACCCACGACATGTCAGTACTCTCCTTTCTCAACCTTGGGTTGCTTATTACTAGCTTTCCTGTCCCCTCTTACCTTCTAGTCCTTGCCCCTGGGCTGGGACTGGGTGTGCCACTTTAATCTCATTTTTTTCCTTTGGGTCTGTCTAATCTTTGGCTAAAAAGCAGCTCTGGAATGACTTCATTACTAAGCTAAAATGGTGTCTGGGGGCCATACCCTTGGGGGTTTCTCCAGTCTCTATCAGGCCAGTAACTCTAGTTTTTTTGTTTTGTTTTTTAAGTTAGAATTTTATTCTACACTTTTCTCCAGCTCTGTCTGGGACTGTCTATTGTGATCCCTGTCAGAGCAGTCAGCAGTGGTAGCTGGGCACCTTCTAGTTGTACTGGACTCAGTCTGGTGGAGGCCGTGGTAATTGTGGTCTGTTAGTCCTTAGGACTACTCTTTCCCTTGTGTCTTTAGTTTTCTTCATTTTCCCTTGCTGCTAAAGGAGTGAGACCAGTGGAGTATCTTAGATGACCACTCACAGGCTTTTAAGACCCCAGGCACTACCCACCAAAGTAGAATGTAGAACATTTTCTTTATAAACGATGTTATGCCAATTGAGCTAGATGTTCCCTGAGACCATGGTCCCCACAGCCCTCAGCCCAGCAATTCCGTCCCTCAGGGAGTTTGGATGTATCCATGGAACTTCCATGACCTTACCCTGAACAAGTTGTGCTGGCTTCCCCAGTACTGTGTACTACCTTACCCTTCACCAAGGTTACCACTTATGTATTGTCTATTTAGTGTTTTTCCACTCCCATCTACCCCCTCCTTTGTAACCAACAAAGATTGTTTCATTTTGTGTGTAAACCTCATGAGTTTTTATATTAGTGGTCTCATACAATACTTGTCCTTTTGTGATTGACTTATATCACTCAGCATAATGCCCTCCAGATTCATCCATGTTATGAGATGCTTCACAGATTCATTGTTCTTTATCATTGCGTAATACTCCATTGTGTGTATGTACCACAGTTTGTTTATCCATTCATGTGTTGATGAGCATCTGAGTTGTTTCCATCTTTTTGCTATTGTGAACAGTGGTGTAATGAACGTGGGTGTGCATATGTCTATTCACGTGATGGCTCTTATTTCTTTAGGATATATTCCTAAGAGTGGGATTGCTGGATCATGTACTTCTATTCCTAACTTTCTAAAAAGTGCCATATTGTTTTCCAAAATGGTTGTACCATTTTGCATTCTCACCAGCAGTGCATAAGAGTTCCAATCTCCCTGCAGCCTCTCCAACTTTTGTTATTTTCTGTTTTTTTGATTCATGCCAGTAATGCTGGGGTGAGATGGTATTTCATTGTGGTTTTGATTTGCATTTCTCTAATGGCTAGTGTTTGAGGGCATTTCCTCATGTGTCTGTTGGCTGCTTGAATGTCTTATTTGGTAAAGTGTCTGTTCATTTCCTTTGTCCATTTTTTAATTGGATTATTTGTCTTTTTATTGTAGAGGTATTGGATATTCCTGTAGATTTTAGAGATTAGAACTTTGTCAGATTTGTCATAACCAAAAAATTTTTCCCAGTCTGTAGGTTCTCTTTTTACTCTTTTGGTGACATCTTTTGATGAGCTTAAGTGTAAATTTTTAGAACATCCCAGTTATCTAGCTTATCTTCTGGAGTTTATATGTTGTTAGTTATAGTTTGTATCCTGTCAATGCTGTGTACAAGGGTCTCTAGGGTTGATCCTGTTTTTTCTTCTATGATCTTTACATTTTTTGGGTTTATATTTAAGTCTTTGATCCATTTTGAATCAGTTTTTTTGTAAGGTGTGAGGTATGTAATTCTCATAGGTCTGAAGGTTAAAGTACAAATTTAGGGTGTCTATTTTTTTTTTTTTATAGGACCATGCTCTCTCTCTGTTCACTCTAGGGTAAGATTTTTCCTTGTTTCTTCCAGCTCTGGTAGCTCCAGGTGTCTCTTGGCATTCCTTGGCTTGGAAATGTATATTGACATGGTGTCTCCCCCTCACAGTAAAATATCTTAGTACAGTTTTTTTTTTCCAGAGTTTGATAGGTAATTAAACATAAACAAAATAAGAGACAAAAGATTTAAATCATTCATTAAGTAATCTCAGTTTAGTAAACCAAAAAACCAAACCAAACCCACTGCCATCGAGTCGATACTGACTCATAGCTACCCTATAGGACAGAGTAGAACAGCCTGACAGAGTTTCCAAGGAGCTCCTGGTGGATTTAAACTGCTGACCATTTGGTTAGCGCTGTAGCACCTAACCACTATGCAACCAGGGTTTCCAATCTCAGTTTAACAGGTATGTCTAAAATTTTTGTTTTATAAACAGAATATTACTTTTCCCCTTTAATTCACAGAACATGTCAAAAATATCCATCAGTACAAAAAAAACCAAACCCAGTGCCGTCGAGTCGATTCCGACTCATAGCAACCCTATAGGACAGAAGAGAACTGCCCCATAGAGTTTCCAAGGAGTGCCTGGTGGATTTGAACTGCCGACCCTTTGGTTAGCAGCCATAGCACTTCACCACTGCACCACCAGGACTTCCATCAGTAGTGGTCATAAGTGAATTACAGAATCAATGTTTTTATGTTCCACTTTCTGTCATAATCTAAAAGTTTAGAAAACACAATAAAAATATAAACCTCCCCCCGAAATTCAAACACTTTAATAATAAAAAAAAAAAAATTTTTTTTTTTTAATAATAGGTAACACTAAATAACCTTTGAAATCAATAGGAAATCAAAACCAAAATGCAAAATTCTGTAGAAACAGAATCATAAAACATGTGAAATACAATGAATAATATATTCAGAGGAAAAAAAGTATAGGTTTAAGTATATTCCATTATTAATACAAAATTTACAAATATATAAATTATTCAACTTTAGAAAAGTAAAAGAAAATGAAAATCAATTTTAAAAGAATTAATAAAGGAAAAAATATTAATGAAATAATAAAACAAAAAATCAATAGAAACAATAAGTAAAAAGCTAGTTCTTTGGAAAGACCAGCAAAACCAGACAATGTTCCGACAATAAAGGAAGAAAGAAAAAAAAACAGAAACGTTCATCTAGATTTTTAAAACCTACAAAACCACAAATGAGGAAGAGATTAAAGTACATAATTTTAGCTCTTTGGGAAACATTAATATTTAGATAAAATGGAAGACATTCTAGATAAATGTAGATTATCACAATTATACCAAGAAAGGTAGAAAACCAAAAATAAATTAACTATAGAAGATACTGAAAAGGTTCTTAATTATTTAGAATTTAAAAAGATGCCTGGTCTAGATAAATTCTACCTATTTTTCAAAGAAGAGATGAACGCGTGAGGAAAGTGCTCCTTAGAACAATCATCCACGTGAGACCAAAAGGACAACATATACCTAAAAGCCAAGATGAGAAGGTGGGAAAGGGCAGGAAAACCGAAGGAGTAGAAATGGGGAAATCAGGATGGTAATGGGGAGAGGGCTGACGCATTGCAGGGAATGCAACCTATGTCATGGAACAATTTGTGTATAAACTATTGAATAGGAAACTAATTTGCTCTGTTACTCTTCACCTGAAACACACACACACACACACACACACACACAAAGAACAGATGATTATGATAGTCCACAACACAGAAAAAATTTTAAAGCTTCTCCATACTACAGTTTACAAAGCTTAGAACCTAAATTTGATTTTAAAATATTACAAAAAAAAAGCTACAAATTGATTTTATTTATGAACATTAATGAAAATTTCTGAAAAGCTACTCCATTAGTAAATTGCATCCAAACCAAACCTGTTGCCGTCTAGTCGTTTCTGATTCATGGTGACCCTATAGGACACAGCAGAATTGTCCCATAGGGTTTCCAAGAAGCAGCTGATGGATTTGAACTGCTGACCTTTTGGTTAGCAGCCAAACACTTAACCATTCCACCACCAGGTCCCCATCAAGTGGTATATTAATATAATCAAATGCTATGACAAAGTGAGGTTTTCCTGGGAATATAGGAATATTTGACTCTTACGAAATCTATTGACATGATATATTAAACCAGCAAATTTAAAAAGAAAAAATATATGATTGCATCAAAAGATGTTAAAATTTGATAAAACTCAGTAGGCTGCTGAAGTTAAAATAGCAATAATATAGGAGGGCGGAACCAAGACGGCAGAATAGACAGATGCTTCTGGCCAGCCCTCTTTACAACAAAGACCAGAAAAAAACAAGTGAAACGAGTATATTCACGACAAGCTAGGAGTCCTGAACATCAAAGGCAAGCTTAGAAAACAAACTGAGGGGCAAGAGGAAGAAACAATGGTTCAGAATCGGAGAGGAGTTACTGGACCTGAATTACTGGGAGCCCTCAGGCACCATTTCTGGGAGCAGCTGTGGTAGGCTGATACTAGCGTTCAGCCACAGTTTCCTCAGGGAGAAGCAGCCAGACACACAGCCTACTCACCCCTCCGGAACCAGAGAAGAATGGCGCTCTTGGCAAAAGCTAAGAACTTGTGCATATTTTACCACGGTCCCCCCGCCCCCCACACTTCTAAGCTGGCTTCAGTGGCTGACTACACTGGGCCTGAGATAGGCCCTGTTGAGTGCCTAGAGCACTAGATAATCTACTCAGCACATAAAATTAAGTGGAAAAAAGAAACTGTCAACAACACACAAAAAAGACATCAAAATGATAGCACTAAATTCATACCTATCCATAATTATGCTAAATGTAAATGGACTAAATGCACCAATAAAGAGACAGAGAGTGGCAGAATGGATTAAAAAACAAGATCCGTCTATATGCTGCCTACAAGACATACGGCTTAGACTTAGAGACACAAACAAACTAAAACTAAAAGGATGGGAAAAAATATATCAAGCAAACAACAATCAAAAAAGAGTAGGAGTGGCAAAATTAATTTCTGACAAAATAGACTTTAAAGTTAAATTCATCATAAAGGGTAAGGAAAGACACTATTAATGATTAAAGGGACAACATACCAAGAAGATATAACCTTATTAAGTATTTATTCACCCAATCCATCACGTAAATGCAAGATACATAAAACAAACTCTATTAGCATTGAAAAGTGAGATAGACAGCTCCACAATAATAGTAGGAAACTTCAACACACCACTTCCGGTGAAGGACAGGATATCCAGAAAGAAGTTCAATAAAGGCACAGAAGATGTAAATGCCACAATCAACCGACTTGACTTCGCAGACATATACAGAACACTCCACCCAACAGTAACCAACTATACTTTCTTTACTAGTGCACATGGAACATTCTCTAGAATAGACCACATATTAGGTCATAAAGTAAGCCTTAGCAGAATCCAAAACACTGAAATATTACAAAGCATCTTCTCTGACCATAAGGCCACATAAAAGCGGAAATCGATAACACAAAAAGAAATCAAACACTTGGAAACTGAAAAATACCCTGCTCAAAAAAGACTGGATTATAGAAGACATTAAGGATGGAATAAAGAAATTCAGAGAATCCAATGAGAATGAAAACACTTCCAATCAGAACCTTTGGGACACAGCAAAAGCAATGCTCAGAGGTCAATATATGTCACATACAAAAAGAAGAAATGGCCAAAATCAAAGAATTATCCCTACAACTTGAACAAATAGAAAGAGAACAACAAAAGAAACCCTCAAGCACCAGAAGAAAACAAATAATAAAAATCTGAGCAGAACTAAATGAAATAGAAAACAGAAAAACAATTGAAAGAATTAACAAGACCAAAAGCTGGTTCTTTGAAAAAATCAACAAAATTGATAAACCGTAGTCCAAACTGACAAAAGGAAAACAGGAGAGGAAGCAAATAACCCAAAAAAGAAATGAGAAGGGTGATATTACAACAGACCCAACCAAAATTAAAACAATCATACAAGATTATTATGAAAAACTATACTCAAATTGGAAACCTAGCAGAAATGGATGAATTCCTAGAAACACAGTACCTACCTAAAGTAACACAAACAGAGGTAGAACAACAAAATAGACCCATAATAAATGAAAAGATTGAAAAGATATTAAAAAAAATTCCCAAGAAAAAAAAGTCCTGGCCAGGATGGCTTCACTGCAGAATTCTACCAAACCTTCAGAGAACAGTTAATACCACTACTACTAAAGGTATTTCAGAGCATAGAAAAGGATGGAATATACCCAAACTCATTCTGTGAAGCCAGTATATCCCTGATACCAAAACCAGAAAAAGACACCACAAAAAAAGAAAATTACTGACCTATATCCCTCAGGAACACGGATGCAAAAATCCTCAACAAAATTCTAGCCAATAGAATTCAACAACATATCAAAAACGTAATTCACCATGACCAAGGGGGATTCATACCAGGTATGCAGGGATGGTTCAACATTAGAAAAACAATTAATGTAATCCATCACGTAAATAAAAGACAAGAACCACATGATTTTATCGATTGATGCAGAAAAGGCATTTGACAGAGTTCAACACTCATTCATGATAAAATCTCTCAGCAAAATAGGAGTAGAAGGAAAATTCCTCAGCAAAATAAAGGGCATTTATACAAAGCCAATAGCCAGCATCATCCTAAATGGAGAGAGCCTGGAAGCAGTTCCCTTGAGATCGGGAACCAGACGAAGATGCCCTTTATCACCATTCTTATTCAGCATTGTGCTGGAGGTCCTAGCCAGAGCAATCAGGCAAGATAAAGAAATAACGGGGATCCAGATTGGCAAGGAAGAAGTAAAATTATCTCTATTAGAAGAGTTCAGCAGAGTATCGGGATATAAGATAAACATTCAACTATCAGTTGGATTCCTCTACACCAACAAAAAGAACATCGAAGAGGAAATCACCAAATCAATACCATTTACAGTACCCCCAAGAAGATAAAATACTTAGGAATAAATCTTACCAGAGATGTAAAAGACTTATACAAAGAAAACTAAAAAACACTTCTGCAAGAAACCAAAAGAGACTTACATAAGTGGGAAAACATACCTTGCTCATGGATAGGAAGACTTAACATTATAAAAATGTCTGTTCTACCAAAAGTGATCTATAGATTTAATGCAATTCCAATCCAAATACCGAGGACATTTTTTAACGAGATGGAGAAACAAATCACCAACTTCATATGGAAAGGAAAGAGGCCCCGGATAAGTAAAGCATTGCTGAAAAAGAAAAACAAAGTGGGATGCCTTACTCTACCTGATTTTAAAACCTATTATACTGCCACAGTAGTCAAAATAGCCTGGTACTGGTACAACAATAGATACATAGACCATTGGAACAGAATTGAGAATCCAGACATAAATCCATCCACATATGAGCAGTGGATATTTGACAAAGGCCCCAAAACAGTTAAATGGGGAAACCCCAAAACCCAGTGCCTTCGAGTTGATTCCGACTCATAGCGACCCTACAGGACAGAGTAGACCTGCCTCATAGAGTTTCCAAGGAGTGCCAGGTAGATTCGAACTGCTGACCCTTTGGTTAGCAGCAGTAACACTTAACCACTATGCCACCAGGGTTTCCAAATGGGGAAAAGATAGTCTTTTTAACAAATGGTGTTGGCATAACTGGATATACACCTACAAAAAAATGAAACAAGACCCATACCTCACTCCATGCACAAAAACAAGCTCAAAATGGATCAAGGACCTAAATATAAAATCTAAAACGATAAAGACCATGGAAGAAAAAATAGGGACAACGTTAGGAGCCCTATACATGGCATAAACAGTATACAAAACATTACTAAAAATGCAGAAGAGAAACTAGGTAACTGGGAGCTCCTAAAAATCAAACACCTATGCTCATGCAAAGACTTCACCAAAAGAGTAAAAAGATTACCCACAGACTAGGGAAAAGTTTTTAGCTATGACATTTTCGATCAGCACCTGATCTCTAAAATCTACATGATACTGCAAAAACTCAACTACAGAAAGACAAATAATCCATTTAAAAAACGGGCAAAAGATAGGAACAGACACTTCATTCAGATAGCTAACAAATACATGAGGAAATGTTCACGATCATTAGCCATTAAAAAAAAAAAAAAAGAGTAATGCAAATCAAAGCTGAGATTTCATCTCACTCCAACAAGGCTGGCATTGATCCAAAAAACACAAAATAATAAATGTTGGAGAGGCTGTGGAAAGATTGGAACACTTCTACACTGCTGGTGGGACTGTCAAATGGTACAACCACTTTGGAAATTGATTTGGCGCTTCCTTAAAAAGCGAGAAATAGAACTACCATATGATCCAGCAATCCCACTCCTTGGAATATATCCTAGAGAAATAAGAGCCTTTACGCGAAGAGATATATGCACGCCGGTGTTTACTGCAGTAGTGTTTACAATACTGCAACAGGCTGCTCAGCCATATTGAAAACCCCAATCAACACCCCTTCCCCCCTCTCTTTGTCTTGCTAACCACAAGCTTGTTTTGAGCAGGAAGTCACAGCAGGTAGTGGCTCCATCCACTGACTAGCCCTAGTTACACCTTGAAGCATGCACAGATTGAAATCACATCCTTCAACTGACCGCCCCCCCCCGCCCCCAATATAGGCATGGAAGGGCTACAGGCAGAAAATTCTGGGTACCAAAACCAACCCCCCAGCCCATTGGAAACAAAAGGCTCCGCAGCCCCCTTAGTCAGCGAGCACCTGGCTTTAAGGTCACTGGACCCCACGCGTCCTTGTATGCCAGACAATAAACTTGCCACTTTCTGTTTCCATTGCAGTCAGTGTCCCTCTTATTTCAGTGGGCTAATAAGACAGGACAAGAACCCCAGCGGCATTCGGTTACAAATTCTGGCGACTCCACTGGAACGGCTGACTGTGAAACCCGGGCGGTGAGTATCCGGACCACTGATACCCCTTAAGGCAACCCCCGATCTCATTTGATCAGTAAGGAGTCTTGGACGGTTACCATGATTCCCGCTCAGGACAAAGTCCGCCGTGTCCCCACCTAAGCTTGGGAACAGAAACTGGACAGGAGAGGCCTCTAACTTCAGGTAAACGTGCTCGACCAGGTTGTTCCACTGGTCTTGGGAATTAGGCAAGAAGAGGGTGGCCAAGCGCAGTCCTAAGACCAGACCCCACAAAAACGAGGGAAATAGGGGTTGTGGCCCACTGGGACCCACTCTCGCCTAATTAAGGGGCCCTCGCCCCACTGGCAGTTTGGGGGTTCAAGTCCCTCTGCGGTTCTTCGGAACATTCTTCTCCTCTTTCTCATCTTAGTATCCACTCTGCTGTTTTGGCTCTCTGTATTTTATTTCCTCTTTCTTTTCCATGTAGAAAAGGGTGGGGGTTTTTTTTGTTTTTTTTTTTTCCACCCCTGAGAAGACTGTAATCTCAAGAATTACCAACCCTAGCTGTGGGTTGTAAATTTAAGTCTCGGTTTGAGCAGAGCCCAAGAAATTAAGCTTGAGAGTCCCTTCGTGGCCTTAAAGTTTTTTGGTTTTTTTCCTCCTTCTTAAAAAAAAAAAAAAAGGAAGAAGAAGAAGAGAGAGAGATACATGGCGAAAACAGATTTTCAGTCTAGACTGGAATCTGAATCCCAATACAGAGAATGCCCCGGGCACAGTGTTAAGATTTTAAAAGGAAGTTATCTCCCAGAGCTGAGAAAACTCTTGGCTGCAGTGCATGAGACAAATAAATTCCTATTACGCTAAAAGGAAAGCTTCAAAAACTGAAAGAAGTATAGGGTTAAAAATCTCTTGGCTAATAGAACTGACCTGCCAAGTTTACTCTGAGATAAAGAGAAATTGTTTTGCCTTTCAAAATGCCTCTCTATTCAAAATGCCTAGGTGCACTTAAACGTATGTAAATGAATCAGGACGACCTAATCTTGTCTTCTACCTGGATTTAAAAGGTAGGTAGGGTGGGACAAAATCAGGCCTCCTCAGCCCCCAGCCCCCAGCCCTCAGCCACCAAGGTCATATAAATATCATAATGACACACCCAAAATGGTCTAGAAAAATGTTTCCAAGCCTAGCCAGAGACTTAAAGGTTATATCCATGTCAGTGAATTGGTCAATTAAGCAGAGACTTTTGTGATTTCCAAAGCCAGTTGATGAAATCTTTAAGGGCTAAAATTAGACTGGAAAAAAAAAATATATATATATATGGGAAATAGTAAAAGTTAAATGAAAACTTGGAATATTTAAAGCAACTTTATTTCAATTTGTTATGTTTTATGGTATACAGGCTTAAAATAATTTCTAAGACCTTTTAGGTAATTTATTGATGTTGAATTGTGTTCATAGATATTTGTCATAATTTAAGCTTATATGCTTTTGCTTTTTATACCACAAGAGAAAGGATATAATATGTGTGTGTATATTTGGGTCAGCTCATATGTGAGTTCATTTTTGCCATTTAAAGGGGTGTTTTACTATAAGAGATATACAACAAAGACAACTTTTAAGAATTTTATTAAAAAGAAATTGATATGGTCAAAAGTTTTACCTGTCTGACTGAAGTTTAATGGTTTAATTTATGAGATTTTTAAGAGCTTTTATAGCACATAAAACAAAGAATTAGGTTTCTTGCTGTTAAAATAACAAAATTTTCTTTCATTTCTGAGTTAAAGAGTTAATTTATTAATGTAACCTACCACTAAAACAAAGGTTCGGTCTCATTAGAATAAGATACCTGAGTCAGAAACCAAGCCACGTGGCTTTAAGAAGAAAAAAAGCTAAGGTTTTTATTTTGAGATCTTTGGTGAAATAAGTATTGTTTCACAGTAACTTATGATAAACTCTTGACAAGTTTGAAACTTCTTGGAAAGCCACAAAATTTTTATAAAAGTGCTGAAAAGGTTTATTTAACATGTTATAAAATACATGGAACCTGTTGTTAAAAATCAAGAGAAGTGCTGATTCTTTCTCTTCGGGTTAAAAGTTATATGTTAGTATTTCCTCTTATGTTTTTGCCTAATATTAGACAACAAATGTGTAATATTATGTCATAATTTTATTATTTCTTTATTGCTAACTCGGTTCAAACTTTATTTTTTGAATCTAACATCATCAGAGGCAATAGTTTTACTGGAGAATTCAAATCATTTACCTATGAAGTTATTTTTTATTACTATTCAGGTATTTAGAGACTTGATAATCTTGGTATATTCTTAGTATATACTGACTATATGGTTTTATGTCTCAAGATTATTATGTGTTATGTTTGAAGTTCTTTAAAAATATGGTTATTAGTGAGTATATTTAAAAATATTTTTATCTAAAGTTTTTTTTTTTTTTTAACTGATTTTACTTAGCCTTTACATTATGTTTGTTATTAATTTGTATCAGGTCTTTGACTATTAAGAGTTATGTTTATAAATTAATCATGGCCATAATAAGTTTTGTCATCTACAGATAAATTTTTACTTTGCCGATTTTCTGAAAACATTTGACCAGAATATCTCAACAAAAAATATGGACTGTATTGAACTTGTGAGAAAAAGACTGTGACTAGACTCAGTCAAGATTTCCAGGACTCTATACAGAAGCTGATGGTTTTGCAAACTGCAGTTGATCCAGAATCACCTCCAACAGAAGTTAACTACATAAGACTGAGTAAATGAAACAATACTATGGGTTTCATGTAAAAATATTTCTGATATTTAAAAGTCTTTCTTTCTGGAAATAATGCTTTAAAGTCCTACATTCTAAATACAGAAATTGTTTTCCTCTTTTCTCCTAAATTATCTACCTAATGGGTTTAATTATTTTAACTCTTGAATTAGAAGTTCTTTTGGTAAACTTAGCAAAGCTGTAAATATCATAACCAGAAAAGTGTCTAAAATTTGAGCTATGATTTTACAAATTAGAATAACATCAGATTTTCTATTATTTCTCTCAAAGAATAGTTTGTTCCTTAATAGATAAATGTTGCTGTGTTTATATTAATACACAGTCTTAGGTTTCAGAGAATGTAGTTGTTACTGAGACACATGAAAAACAGCTACTGATGCTACTTATGTGTAAACAAACACCTCATGAGATTTGTTTCCTTGGTTCAAAGACCTTAGAGTCATGTTTTCATTGATTATTTCAGACAATTGGCCTAGTATTAGTGTTTCTATTCTACCTCCTGATTTACTGTATGGTGCCTGAGATCTTAAAAACCAAATAGTGCCCAATTACCATTTATTAAACATTTTAAATCAAAGATTCTATTACAAGATCCTGATGCAAGGAGGGAACCATGAAAGACTGTATATAATTTTCCTAAAATTCAGATTTCTGACTTTCATAGAGGCTGGGACAACCTACAAAGGCCATCGTCTCTGAGTGTCCTTTTAAACCTTGAGCTTTGAGAAAAAGACTGATTCCTAAAGCCACTCGTAGTCAAGCAATTGTCCAGATAAACTAACAAGACCATTTTGCACTGGGTGTTGTGCTTTTTTTTGAAGAATTCAGTCTGTTTTGAGAAACTGACTCCAAAGATCAGTAAATAGAGTTATATTTAAGGTAAATCAGAAATTGGTTTAATCAGTTTTCAAGACAATGTTGTATAAAATACCTGTCTAGTGCTTGTAATCAAACTCTTACCCTCTTGCTATATAGAAAATTATGTAACTTAAAGAAATCAGGATCTCAGAGATCAACCTCATGACTCAGACTCCATTTTGTCTTTCTCTTTTGAGAAAGTGACCCATGACTTAATAAGTAAACCAGTAAGACACAGCTTGCCCTCAGGGAAAACACTTAATATGTTTTAGACAGATTAGCTAGAGAGCTCCAACAGAAGTCCATCCTGTATTATCTTGCTAATCACGTATTCTTTAATAGAAACTTGTTTGTCATATATGAATTTTTCTATGCCTTCTGTTTTCTCTAGACAAACTTTGTGTGCTTTATAAATGATATGTTTTTGTGTGGTAGATCCAACCAAACAAATTTAGATGATCCCTTTCCAACTAATAGCGAATTTACATAGACAATCTCTTGTTTAGATTCCTAGTTAATCTGGGCAATGAATACACTTTGAGAACTTTAAAATTATCTTTAGATATTTGTAGTAAATACTAGAAAGGTAATGTTAATTTGTTATCCTTTGTAAAATGAGAGTCAGAACAAAGCCCATTGGTCCAACACTCAAGGTATGCTTGGAAAATTTAATTCCTACTTAACGATATGTTTGAATTGGAGAAATATTTTTAAGAAACTTATCAATCACTGTGTGACAAATAACAGACATACTGATGTTGTTAGTGACATAAAAACACAATAGTGATCTCCACTTCATTAAGCCAAGGTGACATGAGATAACAAAATAGCCTTAAATTTTTATTTATTGGTCCAAGAAAGTGTAATAGGTACTGTAGCAAATAACTCTTGTTACTTTTAGATAAATAACACAGGAGAAATAGAACAGAATATGCATAACATTGGATAGCAAGCTATTTGGTCACACACTGTAACACCCTTACAAACACCAGATTTATTTGTACAACTACAGGTAATATTCTTAACCTACATCCTGGTAATATTAGGCATAATAAAAATTTATCCTATTGTATTACACACCTAAAAGACAAAAGAAGGCCTCGGGCTAAAATGTTGATGTACATTGAGTCTGCTCACTTCAACAATACAATTAATGAGAACTTTGCTCTTAAGATCTTGGTGAAAAACCAGATGGTATCCGGTGGAAAACCAGCACCATGAGTTTAAAGAACCTGGCCATAGTCGCCATCTAGGAGCTTGACTAAGTCCAGGTATTGATCATTGATGTGGTATCTCCAGTCTCTGACCAAAAAGAAGAAATGATTTAAGAAATAATATTAGAGTCATTATTACCTGTCCTTGAGCATTTTTTTTTGAGCATAGAGAATGTGACCCAGCTAGAGCTGGACTCACAAGGACACATCAACTGGGCCCTGAGGTATAAAGACAATAGATAGAATCATCTTAGAAAAACTCTTGTAGGGAAACTTTCACGTAAGCCAGAACACAAAAGACTTTCCACTCTTATCTTTTTCTATTAACACCTAAAAAAATAAATAGAAATTTGTTGGACCAATGAAGATCCTCCTGACCGTTGTTACTGAAACCTGTACCAATGATCACTAAAAAAGACAATTTAGAATATAAGATCACAAGTTCTAGCCAATTTGTGAAAAGGTGAAGCTTTCAATGGCTTTGCTCATTTTATACCCTATAATATTCTTAAGACTTGAAAAGACATGACTCTAACAACATGCTTGTCTACCTCCCACTTTTGCCTTTTTTTTAAAAAAATGTGAGCCAGTGAAAAGACTTAAGTGGCTATTCAAGAGAGGAAATAAAGACCGGTAAATAAGTATCATAAAAATAAGTACTATAAAAATATTAAGAATTGTTTTTGCTCTAGCCATTGTACTAATTTCTATTTTAACGTTTGCTTGTGTTGTTCCTCTCTCTAGATAAGCTTATGTGTCTTGGTGTACGCCTTAATGAGTTGATGCCTTCTCCCCTGAAGGGTAGAGTCATTTCAAGTGATTCAAAAGTTCCAGCTCCAGATGATGGTTGCCCAGAATTTCGACCCATCCCCCTATCAAGAAAGGAGACAACAGCCTAATAAAGGGCCACTATTTTTTTATAGATACAACAGAGATAAAACAGTTTAACTCAGACAACACAAAAGCTCCACTTTTCTAGCCCTTAGACCTCTACACCCCCATCCAGCAAGAAGCAGCTAGAGAGTCACGGCGCCCTGTTTCCCAAGATTGAGAAACGTACAACAAAAAGAGGGGATTGAAACAGGCTGCTCAGCCATATTGAAAACCCCAATCAACACCCCTTCCCGCCTCTTTGTCTTGCTAACCACAAGCTTGTTTTGAGCAGGAAGTCACAGCAGGTAGTGGCTCCATCCACTGACTAGCCCTAGTTACACCTTGAAGCATGCACAGATTGAAATCACATCTTTCAACTGACCGCCCTCCCCAAATATAGGCATGGGAGGGCTAAAGGCAGAAAATTCCGAGTTCCAAACCCAACCCCCTGAAGCCATTGGAAACAAAAAGCTCCCCAGCCCCCTTAGTCGGCGAGCATGTGGCTTTAAGGTCACTAGACCCCACGTGCTCCTTGTATGCGTAGACAATAAACTTGCCACTTTCTGTTTCCATTGCAATCAGTGTCAGTCTTATCTCAAGGACAAGAACCCAAGTGGCGTTTGGTTACAATAGCAAAAAGATGGAAGCAACCAATGTGCCCATCAACAGATGAATGGATAAATAAATTATGGTATATTCACACAATGGAATACTATGCATCAATAAAGAACAGTGATGAATCTGTGACACATTTCATAACATGGAGGAACCTGGAAGGTATTATGCTGGGTGAAATTACTCAGTTGTAAAATGACAAATATTGTATAAGACCACTACTATATGAACTGGAGAAATAGTTTAAACAGAGAAGAAAATATTCTTTGATGGTTACGAGTGGGGGGAGGGAGGAAGGGTGGGAGATGGGTATTCACTAATTAGATAGTACATAAGAACTACTTTAGGCGACGAGGAAGACAATACACAATACAGGCGAGGTCAGCACAACTGGAGTAAACCAAAAGCAAAGAAGTTTCCTGAATAAACTGAATGCTTCAAAGGCTAGCGTAGCAGGGGCAGAGGTTTGGGGACCATGGTTTCAAGGGACATCTAAGTCAATTGGCATAATAAAATCTATTAAGAAAACATCCTGCATCCCACTTTGAAGAGTGGCGTCTGGGGTCTTAAATGCTAGCAAGTGGCCATCTAAGATCCATCAATTGGTCTCAACCCACCTGGATCAAAGGAGAATGAAGAATGCCAAGGACGCAAGGTAATTACGAGCCCAAGAGACAGAAAGGGCCACATGAACCAGAGACTACATCATCCTGAGACCAGAAGAACTAGATGGTGCCCAGCTACAACCGATGACTGCCCTGACAGGGAACACAACAGAGAACCCCTGAAGGAGCAGGACGGCAGTGAGATGCAGACCCTAAATTCTCTTAAAAAGACCAGATTTAATGGTCTGACTGAGACTAGAAGGAACCCCGTGGTCATGGCCCCCAGACCTTCTGTTGGCCCAGGACAGGAACCCTCCCCAAAGCCAACTCTTCAGAGAGGGATTGAACTGGACAATGGGTTGGAGAGGGATGCTGGTGAGGAGAGAGCTTCTTGGATCAAGTGGACGCTTGAGACTATGTTGGCATCTCCCGCTTGGAGGGGAGATGAGAGGGTAGAGGGGGTAAGAAGCTGGCGAAATGGACACATAAAGAGAGAGTGGAGGGAGAAAGCAGGCTGTCTCAATGGGGGAAAGCAATTGGGAGTATGTAGCAAGGTGTATATAAGTTTTTGCATGAGAGACTGACTTGATTTGTAAACTTTCACTTAATGCACAATGAAAATAAAAAAATAGCAATAATATGGAACTACCAAAACATGGAATATACGCACACATCTATGTGTTGGAAGAAAGCTGGACAATGAATAAGGAAGGCCAAAGAAAAATTGACACCTCTGAATTATGGTGTTGGTGAAAAATTGAATATACCATGGACTGCCAGAAGAAAGAACAAATCTGTCTTAGAAGTACAACCAAAACATTCCTTAGAAGGATGGTGAAAGCTTGTCTAATGTACTTTGGGCATGTTATCAGGAGGGACCAGATCCTGGATAAGGACATCGTGCTTGGTCAAGCAGAGGGTCAATGAAAAAAAGGAAGACTCTCAACGAGCTAGATTGACACAGCAGCCGCCACAATGCACTCAAGCATAACAACTATCTTGAGGATGGCGCAGGACCAGGCAGTGTTTCAGTGTGTTGTACATATGGTCACTACAAGTCAGAACTGACTCAACAGCACCTAAAAACAATGGCAACATGTGTTGGAAAATCCCTCAAGAACAGTAGATAGTATTTGTTCATTTTTATCCTCATTATCCAGAGTCTTATCCCCTAGTGGAAACTCAGAGAGGGAAAAATATATATTCGTGTTTAGTTCTAACTTAAAAGAAAATAAAATTGTAAGCATAGAGAAAGATTTTGTATTCATGGAAACTAATATGATCAAAATAAAAAGCTAATGAAAGTCTGAGAAGTGAAAAAAATCAACCAGGGTCATATATACTCTTGTCTTCTGGTATAAGATACAATCCATGCTAAATAAATAACCTTGTACATAAATATATTTGTAAGTACGTGAGAATAACCTTGAAATCTTTTCTAACATTTTCCTCTCATTAAGTGCTAAGACAGTCTTTGGCATGAATGTAAATATGAAGGACTGTCACATTCCCAGGCCTGTGCTGCAGTCATTGTACAAGTACATCCAGGAGGTCGTAGAAACTGAAAAGTACTTTATTACACTATAGGAAAACCCTCTTGTCAATCCTAATGCAATTTAACGTGCTGCCACTGGTGCTTAATTCAATTCAATTTTTTTTGTTGACTGAGTTTTGTTCCATATCATCTATATTTTTATGAACTTCTGCCATATGAACTAATTTACATGTGAATTCTCAGGAAGCTCACAGTGAAAGTTCTTTGGCTTGTGCACCTTATTCCTTAGATACTGAACGATTAGCTTCCTTGATAAAAGTATCTATGTCTATACACACAGGCAAGCTGACACACACACACGTACACATTCTAGATCAGATCACTTAGTGCCAAACTCATTAAAAAATTATGGAATTATTTTTTCCCAGTGTTCAACATTTCAAATCATGCTACATGAGTAGGAAGACAAAACCATGTGACTGAATGCCACAAGTAAATTGTTAGGAAAAGGGGAATTTCTTCAGAGTGTGTTGGCATTTAAAAATGTATATTTTCAACAACTGTCAAAAATAAACACTAGAGAATAATGAAGGGAATGGAGACAATAGCACTATTTTCATAACAGTCAATAGAGTATCTTGCATTCTAAATAGAAACAAGGTTTAAATAGCTCAATTTTACATAAGACCAAAAAAAAAATTGCTCTTGGTCGCATTATTTTATACCCAATAATTGGCAATAAAGCATTTCAGTTGTACTCAAGAAAATCACATTTGTTTTCATTAAAATTTTGTCTTATTATAAACTGAAATAAATTTTTAAAAATCCTTCTAAATATTAATTCTTAAACCACAGCATCTTTTTGAAACAGGGCAGTAAGAAAACCAGGCATAAATGTTCTGAGAGAATTAAGTTACTCATTTGCACTTCCAAGCACAAAATTTCCATTTTTTAAGACTGACATGCAGATGGTATTCTCCTCGGTTCTCTTAAGGGTCGGTGATCTAGGAATAATTCGCCATAAGACGTATGCTACGTTAAATATTTTTGTGATACTCAGAACTCCTGCAATAAGGTTTGCCAACACAAGGTGAGGAAACAAAAAGGAAAGCTTGAGTCCTGTCACATGGACTTAAACCTTTATCAACTGGATAGTGTTTTTCCATAGCTATTGTACCTCCATATGATTACTTGAAATAGCACGTAAGCATTGTTTGCCACCTAATAATCACTCAGTAAACAGGTATTAGTTGATTACGGTTAGCATTTATTGAGTGCTTATAATGCGACAATGCACTGAAAGATGCTAAAAATATCTTTATCCCTCCAAACACCCCTATACAATGAGTATTTTCTTACTCTTTGTTACAAGAAACCAAGGCTCAGAAACATAAACTGCCCAAAGCCTCACATCATCAAAGCAATCCAAGGTCAGATTAAAAACTCTAGAACCTTCACACAGAAGAAATTTTAGTGCTTGCCCTGTGCACATTCATGATAAACTGAAAATGAAAATAATTCTAAGCTGTAAAATAATTATGTTAGTCCAACCAAATTCTTGTTTTTCTCAAGATGATCCTATTATTCTGAAATATTAAACATTCTTTAATTTGGGAGGCGAGATTAAGAGTCTGGACTCTGGAGCCAAATAGCTGGAGTCCAGATGCTTGCTCTGCCACTTGAAAATAGTTAATCTCTCTGTGCCTCAGTCTCCTCAGAGTAATATAGTACCATCCTCATAGGTCTGCTGTATGAAAAGAGTTCATCTATATGTCAAGTGGTTAGAGCAGTTAGGCCCATCGTAAGACTTGAATAAGCATTAGCTATTAAAAAAAAATTTTTTTTTTTTTTTATTATTATACAGGAATGCCTGGGTGGTGCAAAAGGTTAAGGAGCTTGGCTGCTAACTGAAAGGTTCAAGTCTATGCAGGGACACCTTAGAATCAAGGCCTGGTGATCTGCTTCCAAAAAGTCCGTCACTGAAAACCCTATGAAACAGTTCTACCCTGGCACACATGGCATTGCTATGAGTCAGAATCAACTGGACAGCAACTGGCTTTTTACAAATACTTAAATTTTGTCTGGCATTTGGGGGAACTTATTTTTCCCATGATCTAACCAAGTTCTTGGTGTTCCTTTTTATAATCCACCCAGAACAGCAACATCACATTCAGCCATCTGCCCTTAGGCAATGACCTATTAGCTGAAGATTTTGCGACACAAACTCAGGGCTGTGGAGGAACTATCACTATCATCACATTTCAGGGGACTAGTTTTTTTTTAGAGGAGAGAGTAAGAAGTAAAACAAAATGAGAGTTGGATGGAGATGACACTATCGCAGGGTGGAGGTTGCAGTAAGGAAGGGCTGGTCCTGGAACCTGGGGTCGAGAGTTCCACTTGACCTTTCACACTCAGCATGAAAGTTTGTTCTTCTGATACCAAATCCTCTATGGGCTACTAGTTCAAGCTCTGGAATAAATTCTCATGAAAGTATAAGATTTCACTGATGGTGAGGGAATTAATGGGAACAAACAAGGGGACTGAAGATAAAGACACTATCTTGTTCAATCTCTCTGACATAGTTATGAACCCCTTACCCTCATGCCCTCTCTTCAGGCCACGAGTTGCAATCAGAAGTTGACTAGCGCAGGGACAAAAGAATGGAAGAAACAGAGACTTCCTTTAGCTTCTCCAAGGCTAAGTTGGACAATATTCCTAGGCATCCAAGTTTATCTTGCTAATCAGGGTAGTGAGCCAATGAGGGTATAGGGCAAATGAACTATTAAATTTTATAGCTTCTTTACCAGCCTTCCCAGGAACACACCCTGACCTTCAATACAGTTCTTCCAAAACATGACTGCTTTCATGGCACAGGCTCCAAGTACCTCCTGCTCCCCAGAATTAATTCATGGGTGCAATAGATCAGCAGAATAAACTTCAATTGCCCTTCTTGTTTGTATATTTGTTGAGAGATGTGTATATATCTGAGTATCTTGGGAAGAAATACCTTGGATCTGGGTATGTGCAAGCAAACCAAACATAAATTTCCTGTTACAGAATTGGAACCACGTGTGAGGGTGCATGAATGTTGGTGAATGGAGACAGAGTGATAACACCTACTGAGAAAACTTAGAGACGTTTAGAGGTCACAACAGTTTCCTCTCTAGCTGAAGACAGAAGAGCACATCGCCTTCTGAAAGAACGAAGACTTCCTTTGTTACAAAGCGATGATGCTAGTCACATTATAAGGAGAAGGTTTACTTTCATCACTACTGAGATCAGAACATTTATCACTTTCCTATTATTTATTGAACATCATGCTTGGTAAAGTAGAGGGCCAGCAAAAAAGAGGAAGACTCTAGATGAGAAGAATTGTCACAGTGGCTGCAACAATGGGCTCAAACATAACAAAGATTGTGAAGATGGCACAGGACCAGGCAGTGTTTCATTCTGTTGTACATAAGGTCACTATGAGTCAAAACTGACTCCACGGCACCTAGCAACAACTATTTATTGGCTTTTCCATTAGCTATATATGCTTGTAGTTGGAAGAGTACAGCTAGATCCAACAGAAAGAATTTTCCAAATTATTGGCACAGTTAACCCCAGAAGGAGTCTCTGGGTGGTGCAAATAGTTGACATGCTTGGCTGCTTGACTGAAATGTTGGAGGTTCAGTCCACCCAGAGATGCCTCAGAAGAAAGATGTGATGATCTAATTCCAAAAAATCAGCCACTGAAAACCCTACAGAGCATGGTTCTACTCTGACATATGGATTCACCATGAGTTGGAACAGACTCTATGAAAACTTTTTGGTTGGTTTGTTGTTTTGTTTTTAGCCCCAGGAATCATATGGTGCAGAACGCTATTAGGAAGACACTTTTGACTATTGGTGTCAAATAGTCATTCTAGTCAACTTATGGGAAAAGGGAGAATTTATTCAGTGAGCACAGAAGAGCCTCAGAAAATTCACAGGTAGGATTAAAACTGTCTCTAAGAATTAAACAAGAAACCGGAAAATTGTCAGGAATCCAGTAAGTATTTCTTCCCATCTCTTACCTCTGCTGCTCTCTGTGTAACTGGCTGATTCTTCTCTCCTTACACCTTGGCTCTCTTGCCTCTGTAATTATTTGTCATAATATTTTCCCCTCATTTCCAAGTTTTCATGTTCTAGACCCACACAGAGAGTGAATCTCTCTCTCTTAGTCTCAAATCCAGATTCCTGAAAGAAAATAAAGTCATCCCTTTTTGAGTCTGATATCCACCTCTGGTCCAATAAACTGTGGCCTGAGAGGAGGAGGTGTTGAATTCACACACATGTGTAGCATTCTCATGGTCTAGGGAATTATTTTGGAAAATAGAGGGGAAATAACTCTTTGGTAATATAAACCAAAAAAAGACAAACCCATTGCCATCAAGTCGATTGGAAATTTGGTGTCAACAATGACACTAAAGTTAATAATGATGATGACAGTGATGACAACAATGTGGTTAAGATTTCAAGCACTGAATAAAGTTTCACAAACCTGTATACAACCCATGACCAATTAATTTAACCCTCAAAAATTTTACCAAAGGAAAATGATTAACTATGCCCACCAGAAAACATAAGCAAGAATGCTCATAGCAGCTTTATTCATAAAAGCCAAAACAGGGAAACAACCCAATGTCTATCAGCAGGAGAATAGCTAACTTGTGTCATAATCATACTAGGGAACACAACACAGCAATTGAAAAGAATATGCTACTCATAAATGCAAAAGTATGGGATGAATCTAACAGATAAGAAGATGAGTGAAAGAAGCCAGACACAAAAGATTGCATGTTGTAGAATTGCAGTTGTATGAGGTTCAAAAACAGCAAAACTAAACTCTGTTAAAACTCAGACTAGTGGTCACTCTTGGCGGGGGAGGGAGGGCACTGACTGAAGGGGCCACAAGGGAGTCTTCCAGAGTGACGGAAAGAATTCATATTTTGTTCTATGTGGTCTTTATGAGTCTATTTGTATGTAAAAGTTCTTCAAGCTGTACATGTAAGACTTTTGCATTTTACTACGTAAGTTATACTTCAACTACAAAAAAAAAATCATAATTTAGTGAAAGGAGTTAAATACTTCAGGGTTTAAATTAGTTTGACTTTTCTAGGCCTCATTTTCTTATTGGTATCATAGTAATAATACTGTGTATCTTACATGTAAGGTTGTTCGGAGGACTAAATAAATAATGAGTGTAAAGCTCCAAGCACCATTTCTGGAACATATTATGATACTTGGCACATTCTGAGCACTGTACTAAGTGTTTAACGTGCATTGGCTACTAAAGCCTTACAATAAAATCAAGAAGAAAATATAATTCCCATTCTGTTAGTGAGAAGGCAATCTCAGAGAGGTTAAATAATTCATAAAATTTGCTCAAGATTATATAGTTCAGAAATACTGTTTATATATTCAGATTATCTAGTTTAGAAGTAGCAAAGCTAGGATCAACCCAGATTTGACAGACTCCAAAGTTTATGACTTTACTCTTTCTGCTATTCTACCCCATACTTATAGATTTTCTGTAGTGGTACTTTGTTGAATAAATAGCGTGGCAGGGTTTTCCATGATTGGTTCACAGAGGTGATAGTAAATTTCCCCTACAACTAGGAAGATAAAGTTTTATCTATAAAAGTGAAAAGAAACCATGAAGAAAAAAATTAAAATGATGAAATAATACATGTGATGTTTATAAAGTAAGTATGGTCTCATATTACAGTTTAATAATTAAACTTCAGAATGACTTGATTTGTGATGCTTGTACAACTCCACGAGTGTATTAAAAACTTTAAATTGTATACTTTAAAAGGATGAATTTATGGTATGTGGATTATATTTCAATAAAGTTGAAAAAATTTTTTTATGAAATTTAAAATGCTTTTTTTAATAAAAGCTTTAGATAAAAAATATACTTGGAGTTGTGTGTTGTCTACCCAAAATTTATAATTTATGTCCAAACAGGACATGGTATTCTAAATGCAAATTTCAAAGTACTTAAAACTGATATAATACAATATGATATGAAACAATAACGTGTGTGTGTGTGTGGTGTGTTACAGTAACTTAACTACAAAATTTTTGTAATGAAGCTGATGTTGAATTAAAAAAAATATAATAGCTTATCGTGACAGTGCACACTATCTTTCCTGACCAACAGCAATCAGATTTTAGATATGTTTGAACCTTTAAATAATTACTTCCTAAATCAATCCAAGTGTCCTACAATAATATTACACTTAAAAAAAAGTCTTCTAAATTTTTGTTTCCTTTTGCTCAAAATCAGTGGTGAATCTTTAATTAAAATAAAATGAAATGGGGATCCTCTACACCGTCAGGTTTGAAATTATTTTGTTGTTGTTGTTAGGTGCCATCGAGTCGGTTCTGACTCACAGTGACCCTATGCATAACAGAACGAAGCACTGCCCGGCCCTGAGCCATCTTTACAATCGTTGTTATGCTTGAGCTCATTGTTGCAGCCACTGTGTCAATCCACCTTATTGAGGGTCTTCTTCTTTTCTGCTGACCCTGTACTCTGACAAGCATGATGTCCTTCTCCAGGAACTCATCCCTCCTGACAACATGTCCAAAGTATGTAAGACGCAGTCTCCTCATCCTTGCTTCTAAGGAGCATTCTGGTTGTACCTCTTCTGAGACAGATTTGTTTGTTCTTTTGGCAGTCCATGGCATATTCAAAATTCTTTGCCAACACCACAATTCAAATGTGTCAACTCTTCTTTGGTCTTCCTTATTCATCGTCCAGCTTTCACATGCATATGATGCGATTGAAAATACCATGGCTTGGGTCAGGCGCACCTTAGTCTTCAAAGTAACATCTTTGCTCTTCAACACTTTAAAGAGGTGCTTTGCAGCAGATTTACCTGATGCAATGCGTCTTTTGATTTCTTGACTGCTGCTTCCATGGCTGTTGATTGTGGATCCAAGTAAAATGAAATTCTTGACAACTTCAATCTTTTCTCCGTTTATCATGATGTTGTTCATTGGTCCAGTTGTGAGGATTTTTGTGTTCTTTATGTTAAGGTGCAATCCGTGCTGAAGGCTGTGGCCTTTGACCTTCATTAGTGAGTACTTCAAGTCCTCTTCACTTTCAGCAAGCAAGATTGTGACATCTGCATAACGCAGGTTGTTAATGAGTCTTCTTCCAATCGTGATGCCCGGTTCTTCACATAGCGCAGTTTCTTGGATTATTTGCTCAGCGTACAGATTGAATAGGTATGGGGAAAGAATACAACCCTGATGCACACCTTTCCTGACTTTAAACCAATCAATATCCCCTTGTTCTGACCAAACAACTGCCTCATGATCTATGTAAAGGTTCCTCATGAGCACAATTAAGTGTTCTGGAATTCCCATTCTTTGCAATGTTATCCATAATTTGTTATGATCCACACAGTTGAATGTCTTTGCATAGTCAATAAAACACGGGTAAACATCCTTCTGGTATTCTATGCTTTCAGCCAGGATCCATCTGACATCAGCAGTGATATCCCTGGTTCCACGTCCTCTTCTGAAACCGGCCTGAATTTCTGGCAGTTCCCTGTTGATATAATGCTGCAGCCATTTCTGAATGATCTTCAGCAAAATTTTGGTTGCGTGTGATATTAATGATATTGTTCTAGAATTTCTACTTTCGGTCGGATCACCCTTCTTGGGAATAGGTATAAATATGGATCTCTTCCAGTCAGTTGGCCAGGAAGCTGTCTTCCATATTTCTTGGCATAGATGAGTGAGCACCTCCAGCGCTGCATCTGTTTTTTGAAACATCTCAATTGATAGTCCATCAACTCCTGGAGCCTTGTTTTTCACCAATGCCTTCGGAGCAGCTTGGACTTCTTCCTTCAGTACCATCGGTTCCTGATCATATGCCACCTTTTGAAATGGTTGAATATCGACTAATTCTTTTTGGTATAATGATTCTGTGTATTCCTTCCATCTTGTTTTGATGCTTCCTGCATCGTTTAATATTTTCCCCATAGAATCCTTCACTGTTGCAACTTGAGGCTTGAATTTTTTCTTCAGTTCTTTCAGCTTGAGAAACACCGAGCGTGTTCTTCCCTTTTGGTTTTCCATCTCCAGCTCTTTGCACGTCATTATAATACTTTCCTTTGTCTTCTCGAGGCACCCTTTGAAATCTTCTGTTCAGTTCTTTTACTTCATCAATTCTTTCTTTTGCTTTAGCTTCTTGCCGTTGGAGAGCAAGTTTCAGTCTCCTCTGACATCCATCTTGGTCTTTTCTTTCTTTCCTGTCTTTTCAGTGACCTCTTGCTTTCTTCATGGATGATGTCCTTGATGTCATTCCACAACTCGTCTGGTCTTCAGTCACTAGTGTTCAATGCATCAAATCTATTCTTCAGATGGTCTCTAAATTCAGGTGGGATGTACTCAAGGTCATATTTTGGCTCTTGTGGACTTGCTCTGATTTTCTTCAGTTTCAGCTTGAACTTGCATGGTCTGTTCCACAGTCGGCCCCTGGCCTTGTTCTGACACTGAGTTTTCCCATCATCTCTTTCCACAGATGTAGTCAGTTTGATTTCTGTGTGTTCCATCTGGCGAGGTCCATGTGTATAAAAAAAAAAAAAAAGTCACCGTTTTGTTGGTGAAAGAAGGTATTTGCAATGAAGAAGTCATTGATCTTGCAAAATTCTATCATTCGATCTCTGGCATTGTTTCTATCACCAAGACCATATTTTCCAACTAGTGATCCTTCTTTGTTTCCAACTTTTGCATTCCAATGTGCAGTAATTATCAACGCATATCTTGATTGCATGTTCGATCAATTTCAGCTGATAAAAATCTTCTATTTCTTCACCTTTGGCCCTAGTGGTTGGTGCTTAAATTTGAATAATAGTCGTATTAGCTGGTCTTCCTTGTAGGCATATGGATATTACCCTATCACTGACAGCGCTGTACTTCAGGATAGATCTTGAAATGTTCTTTTTGATGATGAATGCAACACCATTCCTCTTCAATTTGTCATTCCCAGCATAGTAGACTATATGACTGTCCGATTCAAAATGGCCAATATCAGTTCACTTCAGCTCACTAATGCCTAGGATATTGATGTATATGCATTTCATTTTTGACGATTTCTAATTTTCCTAGATTCATACTTGGTACATTCCACGTTCCAATTATTAATGGATGTTTGAAGCTGTTTCTTCTCATTTTGAGCCATGCCACATCAGTGAATGGAGGTCCCAAAAGCTTTACTCCATCCACATCATTACGGTTGACTCTACTTTGAGGAGGCAGCTCTTCTCCAGTCATCCTTTGAGTGCCTTCCAACCTGGGGGGCTCATCTTCCAGCACTGTATCAGACAGTGTTCCACTGCTATTCATAAGGTTTTCACTGGCTAATGTGTTTCAGAAGTAGACTGCCGGGTCCTTCTTCCTAGTCTGTCTTAGTCTGGAAGCTCAGCTGAAATCTGTCCTCCATGGGTGACCCTGTTGGTATCTGAATACCAGTGGCATAGCTTCCACATCACAGCAACACTCAAGCCCCCACAGTATGACAAACTCATAGATACGTGGGGGTGGAATTATTTGGTAAATAGCAATTATTGAAAACAAAAGTTTCAAACAGAAACTATCCACATTTATCTCCATAAGAGCAAGGGAGGAATTAAATTAATAACGAGAACTCAAGCAGCCTACATGATATAATTTTGAAATTTAATAATTATATTTCATAACATCTTGATTTGTGAGAATAATTTATATTTATCATGTATACTGAAGTAGACTGAAAATTAGAAGGCTTGTGG
Source organism: Loxodonta africana (assembly GCF_030014295.1). Taxonomy (NCBI): domain Eukaryota; kingdom Metazoa; phylum Chordata; class Mammalia; order Proboscidea; family Elephantidae; genus Loxodonta; species Loxodonta africana. The sequence goes on along the minus strand of NC_087347.1, from coordinate 33,700,669 downwards.
TTTCAGAGCTTCTAAATTTGGAGACTCTTTAAAAGAATCACAAATAAAGCAACCAAAGGAATTACGAAGAAATAAAAAAATTATGTATCTAGTTTTACCTTGTAAAAATATTTGTTGATGAAAGGTCTCCTAAACTGAGGAAAAATGAGACTATCTGAGAATGTATTTGGATTAAAATATTTTCATATTTTAATACAAAAAATAGAACTGATAGCATGTTACATTTAGCAGAATTTTCTCTGAGCTAACCAAATACCTCCAAACCTAAAGAGAGTGTTTTCCCTCTTAAAAATTTTATGTCCTACAGAGAAAAATACATTGATAATATTAACATTTTCAAACATATTAACCAAAATGCAACTTGGAAGATTTCATTTAATTTTATATAAAAATGAAAAATAAGACCATATTGAAAAATAACACATGTTGTTCCATTCTATTAGAGACACATATGACTAAGGAACTGATTAAAGTATGTGAATATGCACCAAGAATAATTATTTTGCTTATGGTATTTTTTTTAATGTTCAGATAGTCAACATGTATAAAATTTGTTTGATTTTAACATAGAAGAATATATAGATTATATGTTAGAAAAAGTTTTATTTTTGAAGATAGTTTTTAAATATATGTACGTGGAAACTTTCATGGCATAGTGGTTAAGAGTTTGGCTGCTAACCAAAAGGTTGGCAGTTTGAATCCATCAGGCACTCTTTGGAAACTGTATGGGGCCATTCTACTCTGTCCTATAGGGTTGATATGAGTTGGAATCAACTCGATGGCAATGGGTTTGGGTTTATATGTAGGCACCATAGTAAAAAATTTATCAGGTAATGAGAAAATATATCAAGAAATCGTATGATTTTCAGCATGTTTAGGGCCATCTTTCACTCTGAAAACTCTACTGGTTTGGCCAATACATTGTATAACTTCCTATCTATAGTACTACTCTGTTATACCGTTCCACTCCAGGCTTAGTGAGCTGTCTCTCAGTCTCACCTGAAATTAATTATTCAGCAACTTCTAGTTCCACTTGAACTAGAGGGAGAAAAAGGATTTGGATTTTTTTTAGGTCTGAATACTGTAGAGCATTCAGACCCTTGACATTGCCAAGATGTAGATAAGTTCAAGGTTGTATTTATATTAAAAAGGTTGGTCTCTCTTCCTCAGCTTTCAGAAGTACTACTGAATGATTCTTTGGGCTTTCTCCTCATCCCAAGAAGGCAGATGGAAGTAAGAGAAGAAAGAAATCTATCCAACGTACAACTTTATATACATCATACTTAATGTATTATCAATCAATTTCTTTCAAACCTTTTTAGAAAAGATTATGTATAAATTTCAATATATATATAAAATTGTTATCTATAAACTGATCATCTTTTGCTTTGATAAATGAGGCTTTCACTTTCTCTCTCTTGACTCATTCAAAATGCTTTATGTCAAGACCTTTTAGAAATATTTGAATGCCTTTTAATTCTGTGTGGCCATTAAATTGGGCATGATGCCACTTCACTTGGGTCAAAAATACTGACCTCTTCAGCCATTTTCTGGGAGGGAAGCCACTCAAGTAAAATTTTCAAATGTACATGCAATTCTTGGCAGTCATGCCTTTGTTTTCTTACTTATCACTCTAGCACTCTGAACTATCCACATATTACAAGGAAAACAGAAAAGTCTGTAAAATACTTTATCGAATGCAAAGTGTCAGTGGAAATATTTTCAAATTCAAACTACCTGGAAATCATTTGTTGACACTTAGTATCACTGTCCTCTGAGCTGCCCTTCTGAGCTTGCAGGGTGTAAAGCCTGCAAACTACACTTACAGATTCTTTTGCCAACATGGATGTAGATAGATTCTGTCCATTAAAGAAGCTTGTATGAGATTTGGAAGGCAGAAGAGAAAGAGAAGTCATTAATCTCTGGTGGAAGTTGCAGAATATGTGTCGGCTAGGCAGGGCGCTTACATGGTATTTTGCCCAAGGTTTTTGGTTAGGCTCCTAGACCTACCCAGTTTGGTTGCTGCAGGCAGTTGAGATCATTGGTGTAATTCCTCTGATGTTCTGCCCTTCCGGCTTTCCTACTTAAACCTCCTTTCTACTGGAAATACCTAGTGTGGCATCTATTTTTCAGACTAAAATTTGACTTACACATCAACAAATTTCCAAGCATTCAAACAATTCAAATAATTTTCAATTCACAGATTTCATAGCAATCTTATGAAATAGATGTAGCTGGCATTGTTGTTGTTAGGTGCCGTCCAGTCAGTTCTCACTCACAGCAACCCTATATACCATAGAATGAAACACTGCCTGGTCCTGTACTATGCTCACAGTCCCTGTTATACTTGAGCTCATTGTTACAGCCACTGTGTCAATCCACCTCGTTGAGGGTCTTCCTCTTTTCCACTGACCCTGTACTTTACCAAGTGTGATGCCCTTCTCCAGAGACTGAGCCCTCCTAACAACATGTCCAAAGTATGTAAGACATAGTCTCGCCATCCTTGCTCCTAAGGAACATTCTATCTGTACTCCTAAGAGATATTTGTTCCTTCTTTTGACAGTCTGTGGTACATTCAATATTCTTCACCAACACCACAATTCAAAGGTGTCAATTCTTTTTCAATCTTCCTTATTCATTGTCCAGCTCTTGCATGCATACGATGCAATTGAAAATACCATGGCTTTTTTTTTATTTGGGTCAGGTGCATCTTAGTCTTCAAGGTGACACCTTTGCTTTTCAAAACTTTAAAGAGGTCCTTTGTAGCAGATTTACCCAATGTTATGCGTCTTTTGATTTCTTTACTGCTGCTTCTGTGGGTGTTGATTGTGAATTCAAGTAAAATGAAATCCTTGACAACTTCAATCTTTTCTCCGTTTATCATGATGTTGCTCATTGGTTCAGTTGTGAGGATTTTTGTTTTCTTTATGTTGAGGTGTAATCCATCCTGAAGGTTGTGGTCTTTGATCTTCATTAGTAAGTGCTTCAAGTCCTCTTCATTTTCAGCAAGCAAGGTTGTGTCATCTGCGTAACACAGATTGTTAATGAGTCTTCCTCCAATTCTGATGCCCCATTCTTCTTCATATAGTCCAGCTTCTCAGATTATTTGCTCAGCATATAAATTGAATAGGTATAGTAAAAGGATACAGCCCTGATGCACACCTTTCCTGACCTTAAACCACACAGTATCGCCTTGTTCTGTCCGAGCAACTGTCTCTTGAACTATGTACAGGTTCCTCCTGAGAACAATTAAGTGTTCAGGAATTCCCATTCTTTGCAATGTTATCCATAATTTTTTATGATCCACACAGTCGAATGCCTTTGCATAGTCAATAAAACACAGGTAAAATTTTTAAATATCTTTCTGGTATTCTCTGTTTTCAGCCAGGATCCATCTAACATCAATGATATCCCTGGTTCCACATCCTCTTCTGAAACCAGCCTGAATTTCTGGCAGTTCCTTTTTGATATACTGCTGCAGCTGCTTTTGAATGATCTTTGGCAAAATTTTGCTTACGTGTGCTGCTAATATTGCTCAATCATTTCTGCTTTCGGTTGGATCATCTTTCTTGGGAATAGGCATAAATATGGATCTCTTCCAGTCAGTTGGCCAGGTAGCTGTCTTCCAACTTTCTTGGCATAGATGAGAGAGCACTTTGAGTGCTACATTCATTTGTTGAAACATCTCAGTTGGTATTCTGTCAATTCTCAGAGCCTTGTTTTTTGCTAATGCCTTCAGTGCAGCTTGGACTTCTTCCTTCAGTACCATTGGTTGCTGATCATACATTACCACCTGAAATGGTAGAACATTGACCAATTCTTTTTGGTAGGGTGACTCTGTGTATTCCTTCCATCTTCTTTTGATGCTTCCTGCATTGTTTAATATTTTCCCCATAGAATCCTTCAGTATTGCAACCTGAGGCTTGAAATTTTTCTTCAGTTCTTTCAGCTTGAAAAATGCTGAGTGTGTTCTTCCCTTTTGGTTTTCTATCTCCAGGTCTTTGCACATATCATTATAATAAGGTCACTGACATTAGTGACCTTATTTAACATGAATAAACTTAGGCACTCCTAGACACAATCACTTCCTGAGTGCATGTTTCTTTAATTTTTTTAAATGTAGGTCAAAATTAAGTAAGACAATATGATAGGATAGGATAGGATACCATAGAACATAAAAAAATGTAATGTAGGGAACTCTAATTTAAGTTCTAATTTTTAACATTGTGTGAGGAATCCCAATAAAGTAGGCAGACCTCCTAACTAACCTTCCTATAAATAACCTGCTGTGTCAACTTTAATGAACAGTTTCATATTTTCTATAAAATAGTGACTAATGTCACTGAGCATTGAATAATCCCAGCTAGCAGGAATCCCATAATTGAAAGCTGTGCTTATTCTCAATTCTGTTATACTAGCTGCACCTGTTATTGAAATTGTATAATTTAATGAATATTACATAAATAATTATATTAATAGCAAATATTTATAGAGGAATATTTCCAGGAAATATACTGTGTTCTAGGAACTGCTTTATATAAACGAATTCATTTAACAATAATCCTATGAGGTAGATAATTACGCCCTTTTTAAAGATGAAAAATCTGTGGCATGAAGAAGATAAGACTCTTATCCAAAGTCCTACAGCTAGTAAGTCACAAAATTTAAACACAAACAATCTAACTCCATAATCCATGTTCTTAACCACTAAACAAATAAGAATATAAGAAAAAGTTATTTCTATCAAAACTAAATCCATCACCTCAACTTGTACACAAATGTTCATAGCGGCATTATTAAGAGCCAAAAAGCAAAAGCAACACACCTATCCATCAACTAATGAATAAATGGAGAAAATATGGTATCTCGATACAATGAAATACTATTTGTCCATATAAAAGAATGCAGTACAGATACACATTACAATATGGACGAACTTAGAAAGTCTTATACTACGAGAAAAATCCAGACACAAAATGCCACATAGCGTATGATTCTATTCATATGGAATGCCCAAATTAGGCAAACTCATAAAGGTAGAAAATAGATTAGTGGTTGCCTATGGCTGGAAATTTTGGGTGAAATGGGGAGTAACTACTAATGGGTATGGGGTTTCTGTTGAGGATAATACATCTTCTAAAGTTGGTTGTGGTGATGGTTTCACAATTCTTGAATATATTAAAAAACATTTTATATTTTAAATTTTGAAAATATCAACTAAATTAATCACTGTGAAAAGGCTCAGTAAAGATGGCCTGTAGGAAGACAATGGAGAAAGACTTGTAAAAAACCATAAAAATCTATAAGGACTCTTAAATAGAATATTTCAAAAGTATTCTTGTCTCTTGCTTCATTTGAAAGACATAAGAAGTAGATATCATAAACAAGATATTATGGATATTGAGTAATACAAGAAAAGAAACATCCAAGTCCAATGAAGCAACACAGAATGCACCCGAGAAGCCCTGGGTAGGAAAACGAGGGAGAAGTCATGGAAGGCTTCAAAGAAAATGGGACATTGGAGTTGGTGGCTGAATGCTGGGAAGGAGGTCACGTACCACTGAAAAGTGCAGATGGATTCGCAGACTGAAGGAGCATGACTGTCACATGTTCAGAATACGGTGAAAAGCTCTGCACACCTGGGATGTGAAGTGGAGGCACAGAAGGAAAAAGGAAGTTTACTGAGGAACATAGACATTTTCCCATTAGCCCAAGAGACCAACCAAAGATGTTTAAGTGAGCATCAAATAGTGATGCAAAGTCCTTTGTGTTTAAGAGGGACAGCTCCTTGAGAATCCCTGTAGGGAGCCCTGGTGGCACCGTGGTTAAACATTCAGCTGCTAACCAAAAGGTTGCCAGTTTGAATCTACTAGCTGCTCCTTGGAAACCCTAGTGGGCAATTCTACTCTCTCCTGTAGGGTCACTACGAGGATAAGAAATAAGGATTTTTTTTTACACATGCAAGGAAAGCCACAGGAGAAATTTTCATTGGGGATGTCAGGAGGAGAGGGACGCAAATCCAGATTGTTCTATGATAAAAAAAAAAAAAAAGTTAGGAGCGTGTTTAAACGTTCCAGGTTAGAAGTGATGGTTACTGGGGACAAGGTCATAGCAACACAGAGCAGAGAACTACAAGAATTTTAGAAATGGTTTGGAGATACAATTGATCGTATTTGCTGAAGGATTCTCTAGGTATAAGAAGAATAGGGTGGAACTGAGGAAGGTTTTTAGGTTTCTAGCTTACGTGTCAGATTTCAGCAAAAGCATGGAGTGCTTCCAACAGGAATAAATTGCTCTGACTGTGTTCCAAAATGAAAGGGACAGAAATGAGACAAATCATGTTGAATTTATTGAATTTCTTCAAAGTCTACTGTCTAACTCCATTAAGTCTGAGTGCATGTTAACTTGCATTTCTGTTTTAATCCAAGGATTTCATTGAGTTTACATTTGCAGCCCACACATTCTAGTCTGCCATTATCTTTTACTCTATTGAAGGGAAAGATTAAATGCTCAATATATGCTTCTTGGTTCCTTTCCTCCTTCCTGTTCCATGTACCCTTTGCTTTACTGATGTTATTTCATTCTTGCTTCTCAGCAATCCTGTAAAGTCTGTATTGTTATTACTTATGAGAAAACCAAGACTTAAGAGGTTAGATATATTACCAAATATCACTGAGCTATTAAGTATTGGAGCCAGGATTCAAATCCAGGCCTGTTGATTCCAAAACTGTGCTTTTTCTTTAATACTATGTTATTTCTGATGCTTTTAATTATTCACAATTCTAAAAAACAAAATATCCTCATATTCCCACTTATTTTACCTTCAAATATATTATTTCCTGTTTTTAACAGCACATTGATTTTCATCTAGACTAAGACAGGCCTGGTGATCTGCTTTCAAAAAGTCACAGACTTGAAAACCTTACGGAGCAGCTCTACCCTGCACACATGGAGTCCTCGTGAATTGAAACCAAGTCAACAGCAACTAACAATAAGAACCATATTAAAAGAACTGGTTTTTCCTGAGGGCATGCTGTCTAGACAAGGTAAGAAATGAGAGAAAGGCTACGGATAAACCTAGACTGAAATTAAAAATTGGTCATGACTCTGACAGTCCACTTTTTAAAAATCCGAACATGTTGTAGCTTATTTATTAACCAGATCACATAGGATAGCATCTTCTTTACTAAAGAATTTTATCCCAAAATCTGATTATAGAAGAGCAGCCCTCTATTACCATTTAAATAGTACTTTAATTCTGAGCAAATGATATTTTATTGTCTTATTTTTATCTCCAATGCCTAGAAAAACATATCTGAATGCAGGGCAGACCTACTGGACTGCTAGGCTAGAGGAACCCCTGAGACTATTGCCCTAAGATATACTTTGAACTTGGAATTGAAGCTATTTCTGCAGGTCACCTTTCAGCCAAATAATAGATTGGCTTATAAAATAAACAATATCGCTCTTGAATAACGTGTTCCCTTAAACAATCAACCAAACTGTCAACAGTTACCCAAAAGTAAAGTTGAGAAGGCAAGGAGAGGAAGGGAAGCTAGATCAATGGAAACAGAACAAACAGAAAGGAAATAATGAGAATGCTGATACATTATAAAAGCTGTAACCAATGGTACAGAAAAATTTGCATAAAAATTGTTAAAGGGGAACCTAATCTGCTGTGTAAAATTTCACCTAAAACATAATAATTTTTTTTTTTTTTAAAAAAAAAACAATATCTGATCAGAGTAGCATAGCTGTTAGCCTCAGGAACATCCGTCCTTTATAGGAGTGTTACAGGTTACACATACAAAGAAAATAAGCAAAAACTTCTTTCTTTAGTTGATTTGTGACCTAATTTCATCCCTTTAGATCTAAACGAAAAGTTTAAAATTCAGAAATACGTGGTCTGGTGAAAAATCTGCATATGTAATTGCTTACCTAAACTTTGTGGATTTTCAGTCTGGCTAAAATGAAGAAAAATTAATACAAAAATTGTGACTTGGGCCATCTTTAAATTTGAACATTCCATCAATCAACAGATACTTTCTTTTTACATGCTCCTTATTATGAGAGGTTTATAACACCCTAACACACACTTGCATTAATTTTTGAAATGCATTATTAAAATGAAAAAATCTGCTACCCTGGATACAGACCATGATATGCTTTATTCACTGAACATAAAATGTAAGAACAAGTGTGAAATAATTTATGTTTGTGCTGTTGTAAATAATGCCTGAATTAATATCCCCTTCCTGGCACGGTGGAAACCCTGGTGGCATAGTGGTTAAACGCTACGGGTGCTAACCAAAGGGTCGGCAGTTTGAATCCACCAGGCGCTCCTTGGAAATTCTATGGGACAGTTCTACTCTGTCCTATAGGGTCGCTATGAGTCGGAATCAACTCGATGGCAGCGAGTTTGGTTTGGTTTTTTTGGTTTACCGGCGCGGTGGTTAAGAGCTGGGCTGCTAACCAAAACGTTGCCAGTTCAGATTCACCGGCAGTTCAGATTCACCGGCTGCTTCTTGGAAACCCTATGGGGCAGTTCTACAATGTCCTACAGGGTCACTCTGAGTCAGAATTGACTCTAAGGCAATGAGTTTTGTACCCCTTACCCCCATAGTTTAACAGAGGGGCATGAACAATTATCTTATTGTTACTATTTTTTAAATATGGGGAAGGGGGGAAAGCCCAAACCCTTGCCATTGAGTCAATTCCGACCCATAGCAACCTTATAGGACAGAGTAGAACTGTCCCACAGGGTTTCCAAGGAGCGGTTGGTTGATTGGAAACCCCAAACTTGTGATTAGCAGCCTAAGGCTTAACCACTGCACTACCAGGTCTCCAAATAGCAGATAATATTTAAATTAACAAATAGAATAAGATATATATCATAATATCATAAATGTGTCTTAATTACAACGAAATTACAAGAAAATGGAATATCAGGCACATAAATCGAAATCAGCCCGTTGCCGTGGAGTCACTGTCCCCTCACAGTAACTCTGTAAGACAGAGTACAACTGCCCCACAGGGTTTTCAAAGAGCGGCTGGTGCATTGGAACTGCCAGCCTTTTGGTTAGCAGTCAAGCTCTTAACCACTGCTCACCAGGGCTCCATTAGAGAACTATATCGCTTTTCATTTCAATCTAGATATAGAACTATATCGTCTTCATTTCATTCTTTTGAACAAATTTTAAATAGGTTAAAACAGTTGCTTCAGTTTCCTTAGAACGTGTAAGTATATATTGTTCCACAAGATGGCGCAAGCATGCTATGTGTTATCTTTTGGGGACCCAAAATGTTCTTTACTATTTAATCCTTTATTCCATGGTCATAGTGTTTTGAGTCATGAGTTCACACTTCAAAGAGCCATCTTTTTTTTTAGGCAATGCTTGCTGCATACAAGCTATACAAGCTATGCACATTACATTCAAAAACACAATGGAATTAGGGCAATCCTAAACAAATAAAATCTCAAATCCATTCAATAACCGCCTCTGGGAGACTACCGTTATCTCTTTGACTTTACTGTTCTGGACTCTCTGAATCCCTGTACAACAAATGTTTTTGCATTTCTAGCTTAGAATATATTTTACAAAATATATTTAGATTCTTCTTCGCCTGTTCCTCAGAGTAACGACACTGATGTTCCCTGATAGTAAGTCCAAACCAGAGGACTCATAGCCTTTGGAATTTGAAGTGACCAGAAGAAAGACACTTTTCTTCACTGTCAAAAAAAAAAAAAAAAAATTCCCTGGTGCTAGCTCTAGGGGCTAAAAAAAAAGTGCCTAAAATTCCACTTTTAAGAAACTATTCCTTTGAGAAATTTATGATTTCTGTACTTGATCTGTTCGAAAACGTAAAATCTTCTGGTGGGGTAAGAATAAATCTCTGGCACCCTGCTAACTAGCTGTGTGACCTGGGATAAATTCCATAAATTCTCTGTGCTTAATTTTCCTATATGTAATTTTTTTTTAAATAGAGGGCCTAGAGGTATCCACCTCACGCAGCTCTGAGAATTCACATGAGTGGTATAATTCACATAAAACACCTTGCTTACAACCTGGCAGAAACCCTGGTGGCATAGCAGTTAAGACTTCAGCTACTAACCAAAAGGTCAGCAGTTCGAGCACACCAGGTGTTCCTTGGAAACCCTATGGAGCAGTTCTCTGTCCTGAAGGGTTTCTATGAGTCGGAATCGACTCCACAGCAATGGGTTTGGTTTCCTTTTTTTTTTCTTCTTCTTCTTTTTTTTACAACCCGGCACACAGCAAGGACTTAACGAATGACAGTAATGATCATGACGAGCAATTTAGCATGTTTCTTAACGTATCCTTTTTTTTTTTTTCCTGTGACTGGAATACTACAGTGAAAGAAGAGAAATGGAGGAGCGGCAGACTTTAAAAATAATTTTGTGTGACACTTGTGTTCACTGGTGACCTGCGTGTTATGCGCCATGATATTCCTCTGTTGCTACGGCTTCCTAGCACATCACAGTTAAGCCCCTCTTAAACTTGTATTTGGGATCTTTGGGTTTCTTCTCCTTTTCCCACCTGTATCTACTCAACAAGATGATCAAAATCCTCCAGAAGTAGAGCCCATTCTTCCTATGGTCCCTCTACTCAATCTGCAATTTAACCAATAATCTGCAATTTAACCAATAAGCCCTTGTTATTGTTGTTGTTAGGTGCCGTCGAGGGGATTCCAACTCATAGTGACCCCATGGATCCTAAATTCTGCAGGCATTTACTCATACGTCTCTATTCAACAGATATCAGTAGCTTAGATGGTTTGCTGTCTCCCAGCCTCTTCATATATCCAGACTAGCACACAAGGTCAATACTAGCAGACAGTGTGCATTCTCAGACCTCAGTATTGGAGCCCTGTTTTACTGTGTGTTGTTTATCCAATAGGTTATGTAATTTAAGAAACTAGATGTAACCTCCAAAGCTACAATAACTTGGAGACTTGGATTTTGTATTCTGGTATTCTTTTCAATAAGAAAAAAAAAACAAAAACGTGTGTCAGATACAACCTCCTGATTTTTTAATAAGAAAATAGTCATTTTTCATACCCAAAAATCTAAAAAAAAAAAAAGAAGTGATCAGTGTTGGTAGAAGAAATTGACCTGTCAATATTAAATAATTAAGGTGGTGAAAATACTATAACTCTGAACCTAAATCTGCGGAGTGAGATTGGGGCTTTGTATATGGGGTACTGTATATGATATTTCAAGGCTCTGGATTGGGAAAATGAATGTTGGGTCAACTCGTGGTTCTCAAAGCAACATCCAGGGACCCTGGGAGTCCCCAGGACCTTTTTAGAGAGTCCACAAGGTAAAAAATATTTTCATAATAATGTTAAGACATTGCTTGCCTTTTTCACTCTCCCTGGGAGTGAGTGGACTGTCCAGAAGCTCTATGACATCATCACTGACAGATAATGAACGTGCTTGTGTATTCTCATGTTTTAAAAAGTTCTGTTTTAATTTTGATTTCTCATATAGGAAGTATAAATAGACATAACCTACAAAAACAAAAGCTCTTTGGAGTCTTCAATAATTTTCATAGTGAAAAGCGTGCCTGAGACCAAAATGTTTGAGCACTGCTACCCTAGGCCAGGTCTCATTTCTTTTTTTTTTTTCACAAAACTAATGACTACGCTTATATAGGCCACTAAAAAAAAGTATTCAAGAACAACAACTTAGAATTCAGAATTCTGACTTACCAAGAGAACACAAAAATTCTAAATTTCTAATAGTTGAATACTATGTTTTTCAAAGAGGTCTTGGAGACTACTGTATCTAGAACTTTCTCTCAAATTAGGGATTATTAGAAGGATTCTATTTCAGGAATTTAATCCAGCATTTTGGAAAGGTATTATTATTATGCTATTCTGATTATTCAAATAATTTCTATTACTTCCAGATGAAACATCAAGCTGCAATAAGAAATGGAGGACTAGATGTAAACACCGCAATGTGAATAGATCTTAAAAAGAAAGCATTGAAATTTAAAAAAGAAAAAATGGAACCTACAGTACAATGTCATTTACCTAAATTAAAATACATGCACATAAAACAACAACTCACACTTAACAAGAATGCAATCACGTGAAAGATTATAAACATCAAAGTGTTAAAGGCTGCCTATTTTTTTTTTATGGGCAGAAAGGGATTCAAAGTGAGGATCAAGAATAATAGAAAAACCTGCTGCCATCCAGTCGATTTCAACTCATAGCGACCCTATAGGACAAGGTAGAATTGCCCCATAGGGTTTCCAAGGAGTGGCTGATGGATTATAACCCAAATTTCAGATAAAATCTTTGTCTCCATATTTAGGAAGTATAAAACATATAAACATTGTGATGTTTTTTTCTACTTGCCCCCAGATACGTTATCTGTCCATCTCAGCCCTGCTATATGCCCTGGGAGGCTGACCTCCACAAAATGCATCGCACACTCTCCCTTGCTCTCTGGCTCCTAGTTAGGTTTGGGCAATGGGAGGTACCAGTAGGAGGCCATAGGGCAGGAAGAGAGAAGTTGGAGAACATACTCCTCTCACTTCTTTACTGGGTTCACTCAATTCTGGCATGAGTTCTTAGATTGCAGCTTCTGTTTAGCAACCCCTTTGTCATGGTTGCAACTCTCAACTGGGCTCAGGGAACATATCTTCCCCCTCATCCCATAGGCCTGCAATGGTAATGGCTTCCTTCTGTTGCTAGTCCATAGCTGCCTCAACCGCTTTTGATGGTTCTCTTAAATCTGGCTGTACTTTCATAAGTTGTACCTTCATTAGAGTATCTCTCCAAAATTTCCAACTGAATGTGCTGGATTTTCACTACAACCCCGACGGATACACAAGTTACATTCACTGTTTGCTTTAGATTTAGGACTGGCTCTGATATTTGACTCATACATAAACATTTTATCCAACATTAGTTGAATAGTTACCTTGAATTTGGCCCAATGTTAGGTTCTGGGGATAAATAATTCACCCTTCATAACTTAGACTCACCTGACATTAAAAATTCTCCTTTATCTGTCTCTTACTTTCCTAGATGTTCTGGATATCTCCAACTCCCTAATGTGTATCATCTGCTTCACAGAACTCATCTCTGCCCACTGAGTAGGCCAAATTTCTTTCTTATCCTTGTATTATTGCTCATGAAGCAATGGGGAATTTTTCTAGTTTCTTGGAATTTTTGGCGTAGTGGGTAACAACTACAGCTACTAACCAAAAGGTCGGCAGTTCAAATTCATCAGGTGCTCCTTGGAAACTCTACGGGGCAATTCTACTCTGTCCTATAGGGTCGCTATGTTTTGGAATCAACTCGATGGCAATAGGTTTGTTGTGTTTTTTTTTTTTTCCTCCCTAAATTCAACCCAATGTTTAAAAGACTACGCTCTTCCTACTTTCTTTTTCAAGTTTTGAACACAAAGTGATGGCTCTTCTCTTGTCTTTTTCATTTCTATCAATTTTAAGCCTTAATTAAATAAGTATAATAACATGTTGCATGCTTATGTCTTGTATGTCTTTGAAGTCAGAGAGTAGGTCTTATATTTTGATATTCTTTATCAAATTTGGCATAATACTGAGCATACAGCAGTGTTCACAAACACCTATTTACCTTACCTATTAGAAAGAATTCAGTTAATATTAGAAAAAATTTAGTTAATATATAAAATAAAATAGAAATAGAAAATGTTAACCTTGTAAGAGTAAATCAGCATTTAGAAGATAATGTAAGGAGGTAACTTTTCACTTAGCGGAGTATGTGATTTAATTTTCAAAGATACATGTGCTGGTACTTCGTTGAAAATACTTAATAAAAGTGAAATTTTCCAGTCTGCAAACACAATTAGAACCACACACATTTTACTGATATGTCTATCCATGTATAAATTTACTAAGACAATCTAGAGGCTATTTATATAGTAATGATTTTGAGATTCAAGTGAGACCTATCATGAAAGTAGCTAAAGTATCACCAGAAATCCAGGCCTGATTTTTTTCTTCAAATTTCAGAGCACGTATCAGAGGGTGCTCAGAATATGGAGGTTATAAGAGTCTCTCACATTCAGCACTGAGTCCTGACTCAGGTCTGGCTGGAGCACATGGCAGCAACCAGCAGCCCCTGCAGCTGCCGCCTAACAATTTCCTAAGTAGCTCTCACAGCTGCATAGTAAAATGTTGGAGGGCTCGAGGGAAGCACAGCTGTGCTCCCAGACACAGCTGTGGACCAGAAAAATGGACTTGGGTGGGGTTATACTTAGCAAATGCCACCCATTATTATAGCCCCAAACTAATGGGACCTGGCAACTTGGTTTGCATGAGCACAGAGCTTCTGAGCTTAGTAGTAGCAAAAGGCATAAATCTACTAAGTTGTATTATGAGCTTCTGTCTAGCTTCAGAATAGAAATTAAGTACATTTTGTCTCTTTCACATGCAAACACACACACACACACACACACTCGCTCTATTATGTTCTGTTTCATTGTGGAGTTAATCTCTGGATTATGACTTGAAATGACACTAGTCTGAGTTTTCATTGACCCTGAAGGAAGTTTTATACTCTGATCAGCTACACCAAAAAAAGAAAATAAATAAAGAAGTAAGAATAAAGAAAGCTTAATCTTTCCATATATGTAGCCAAGAAAGCACAAACTAAAATTATATAGACAATAACCACCCACTTGCTCTTAAGCAACAACTACTCTGGATAACTACTGAATTGACATTCATTCAACAACATATTTATTCTGTGTCTACAATATGAAAGACATTTAGATATGAATCTCAGGATTTTCCCACTGAAGGGGAGAAAGAGCACTAAAAAATATAGAAATAGCTTCCACAGTAGTGAATTTAAAAACACAGTCTATGTAGCTTTGAAAAAAGACGTCCTTCAGATTCCTTTTTACTGAGCATACAGCAGTGTTAACAAACACCTACGTACCTTACCTGTTAGAAAACCAAAAAACCAAATGCACTGCTGTCGAGTCAATTCTGACTGATAGCAATCCTGTAGGACAGAGTAGAACTGCCCCGTAGAGTTTCCAAGGAGCGCCTGGTGGATTTGAACTGCCGACCTCTTGGTTAACAGCCTAGCACTTAACCACTACACTACCAGGGTTTCCTACCTATTAGAAAGAATGTTTTAATCAAAATTATTTAGGTTTTAAGTTAACAAACTTCCAGTTCATATCTGTGCCACTACTAGAGTAAAAAAATATATATATATATATGGTTGCTTCGGAAAGTTTGAAAGAAATGCTTATAGGTTTAATTTATTTTGAAACTTGTGTTTTCAAAAGTAATAAAATATGTGAGACCACTTTTATAAAAATCCAAGAAAAGGTTTACATACAGAAAAAAAAACATTCTTTGATGTTTATGAATGTGGAGAGGGAGGGGGAGGTGAAATCACTAACTAGATAGTAGACAAGTGTCAACTTCAGTGAAGGGAAGAACAATCCACAATATAGCAGAAGTGAGCACGACTGGACCAAGGCAAAAGCATAGAAGTTTCCTAGACACATCCAAACAATTTAAAGGACACAGTAGCTGGACCTGGGCTCCAAGGACCATAGTCTCAGTCTCATCTAGGTCAAATGGCATAACAAATCTTATAAAGAAAATGTTCTTACACCCCTACCTTGGTGAGTGGCGTCTGGGGTCTTAAAGCCTGTAAGTGGCCATCTAAGATACATCTACTGGTCTCATCCTACCTGGAGCAAAGAAGAATGAAGAAAACCAAAGCCACAAAGAAAACACTAGCCCAAAGAACTAAAGGACCACATGAACCAGAGACTTCACCAGGCTGAGACCAGAAGAACTAGATGATGCCCAGCTACCACCAACAACCACCCTGACAGGGATCACAACAGACAGTCCTGGACAGAGCAGGAGAAAAATGTAGAACAGAATTCAAATTCACGTAAAAAGACCAGACTTTCTGGTTTGACACAGACTGGAGGAACCTCTGAAACTATGGCCTCTGAACACTCTGCTAACCCAGAACTGAAACCATTCCTGAAGCCCGCTTTTCAGACAAAGATTAGACAGGCCTGTAAAACAAAAAATAACACACTTGAGGAATGTGCTTCGTAGTACTATCAAAAATACAAGATCAAATGGGTGTCTCCTGTCCAAATGCAGGATGAGAAAGCAGGAAGGAACAGGACCTGGACAAATGGAAACAGGGAACATGGGGTAGAAAGGGGGAGCGTGTTTTTACATTGTGTGGATTGCAATCAGTGTCACAAAATAATATGTGTATAAATTTTTGAATGAGAAATTAACTTGAGCTGTAAACTTTCACCTAAAGGTAACACAATAATAGTATTTAACTTGGGCCCAATGTTTCCTTCATGAGGGAATCCTAAGCACATTATAAATATTAATCAGTTTTCTCAGAAACCTCTTTGAAAAGACAAACTTTATAGCTATTTAATATATTAGAAAAATGTAAAAAGCAAAATGACATAAAGGTTGTAAAAATAAATGGAAGTAGACGGTTGAAAATAAAAGGGAAATAATATTTGCCTTTTTTCCATACAGCGACTGCTTTCCATACTTTCTTAGAATGCTATTTGGTATTTGTTTTTCCTAAAATCAGTACCATGACAATTATTGGATTTATTTTGCTCTTCTGTATACCAGTGGTAGGGGCCTACCATGTGGTATTTAAAATAGTGCTGAGTAGGGAGCTAGCCATAACAAGACTCAGAACATATCTACGTCAGAATTTACCTATCACTTTCATACAAAGATCTACGCAGGTAGCCTTGCTATAAAAATAAAATCAATTTTTTAAAAAAAGATTGATAATAAGTCGTAAAATATTCAGTTATCTACACAAAGAACATATTTCTTTGGCAATGCCGACATTTTATGTGTCTCAACTGACATTAGCGCTGTTTTTTCTATTCCGTAGACACTTTAAGGTAGTGTTGTTGTTATGAATTCATCAGCTATTTCATTAACAAAAATATTCTCTTTCCTGCTTTTTCTTGGCACATGTTTCTTTCTCCCCCCTTCCCACATATGTACTCTTCTAGTAGCTAATCTCTACAACTTTGGCAGTAAGAATCTGAGCTGTTTCGTGTGAAATTTAAAAGAAAGATGGAACAGTAAGTGCCAGTCCTTTCTCTTTAAAGCACAGAATTAAATCATATCTCACACCTTCCAATAAAAAGTCTTTACTCATTAAATTTATTATTAAACACAACTATCTGTACTAGAAATAACCATGCTGCTATGCATTAGAATGTAGATGAGATCTGAAGAGCAGACACGTATAACTTTAACAACTTAAACTGCCGACTGCCCTGTGAACAGGGGCATCATGGGGATGAATATACAGCATGATTGAAATAAAAAACCTTGGACGTTTGCCCCTCTCAACTGTATCTTCATTTAGGTTGAAAGAAATAAAAATATTTGCAATGAACCATCTTCACACCAGATCCTGCGGAAACATGACCTGATCAAGTACTGTTGTTGATGGGTGCGGTAGAGTCGATTCTGGATCATACTGACCCTACGTACGAAACACTGCCATTATGTGCCATCTCATAATCATTGTTATGCTTGAGCCCATTGTTGCAGCCATTGTGTCAATCCATCTCGTTGAGGGTCTTCCTCTTTTATGCTGATTCTCACTTTACCAAGCACAATGTCCCTCTCCAGTGACTGGTCTCTCCTGATAACATGTCCAAAGCATCTGAGATGAGGTCTTGCCATCCTTGCTTCTAAGGAGCATTCTGGCTGTACCTCTTCCAACACAGAGTTGTTTGTTCTTCTGGCAGTCCATGGTATATTCTTCACCCACACCATAATTTAAAGGCATCAGTTCTTCTTCAGTATTCCTTATTCTCTGTCCAGCTTTCACATGCATATAAGGCAGTTGAAAACACCATGGCTTGAGTCAGGCGCACCTTAGTCCTCAGAGTGGCATCTTTGCTTTTTAACACTTTAAAGAGATCTTTTGCAGCAGATTTTCCCAATGCGATAGGTTGTTTGATTTTTTGACTGCTGCTTTCATGGGTGTTGATTGTAGATCCAAGTAAAATGAAATCCTTGACAACTTCAATCTTGTCTCCATTTATCATGATGTTGCTTATTAGTCCAGTTACGAGGTTTTTGTTTTCTTTATTTTGAGGTATAATCCATACTGATGGTTGCGGTCTTTGATTTTCATCAATAAGTGATTCAAGTCCTCTTCATTTTTGGTAAGCAAGGTTGTGTCATCTGCAAATCGTAGATTGTTAATAAGTCTTCCTCCAATCCTGATCCCAAGTTCTTCTTCACGTAGTCCAGTTTCTCGGCTTATCTGCTCAGCATACAGTCTGAATAAGCATGGTGAAAGGAGACAACCCTGATGCATACCTTTCTTGAGTTTAAACCACGCAGTAACCCCTTGTTCTGCTCAAATGACTGCCTCTTGGTCTATGTACCCAGAATTCCCATTCCTCTCAATGTTATCCAAAATTTGTTAGGATCCACAAAAAGTCAAATGCCTTTGCATAGTCAATAAAACACAGGTAAACATGTTCTAGTATTCTCTGCTTTCAGGCATGATCCATCTGACTTCAGCAATAATATCTCTTGTCAAATGTCTTGTTCTGAATCCAGCTTGAATTTCTGGCAGTTCCCTGTCAATGTATTGCTGCAACCACTATTGAATGATCTTCAAACATGGCTTAATCAAGTATTATATATTTCACAAATAACACACCCACACATATAACACACAGAAATGATGAAATTAAGTAAAATAGTTCTGGCATAATATGCTCATGCATATAATGTGCATGTTTTGTACAATTTCCAGAAGTGAATTTCGGCTTCATTCACCCATCTTCTTATAAAAAAAAAAAACAAAAAAAAGGGTTTTTTTTTTCTCATATCACAAGTAGATCATATCATTCTGCTCATTTTCTTTTGTTCTGTTCATTTTCTTTAATCTTCTGGCTATGCATGTAAAAGCAATATGAAATTGTTACTTTTGATCATACTTGTATAATAAAATATGCGCCATGGTCAAGAAATCACAGATTGAGTTTGGTAGTCTCCCAGTAATAGGATAATAAACATTTAAAACTATGCGGTTGTTTCTATGAATTTAAATTGATAACTATAGCATGATAGCTCAATAGTTGAATGAAAAAATCTTATCGGATCATCTTAAGTGAAGACAGCAGGTTATGTTGTTGTTATTGTTAGCTGCCATTGAATTTCTTATGAACAGCGACCCTATATACAACAGAACAAAACTCTGCCAGGTCCTGAGTCATTCTCACAGTCAATGTTACGTTTGAGCCCATTGTTGCAGCCACTGTGTCAATCCACCTCGTCGTGGGTCTTCCTTTTTTTCCCTGACCCTCTGTGTTACCAAGCATGATGTCCTTCTCCAGGGACAGTCCTTCCTGATAACATGTCCAAAGTAGGTGAGAGGAAGTCTCACCGTCCTTGATTTTAAGGAGCATTCTGGCTGTACTTCTTTGAAGACAGAATTGTTCGTTATTCTGGCAGTCCACGGTATATTCAATATTCCTCACCAACACCATAATTCAAAGGCATCAATTTGTCTTTGGTTCTCTTTATTCATCATCCAGCATTCACATGCATATGAGGTGATTGAAAATACCATGTCTTGTTAGGTCTGCTTATTTCATAATTTAATTATGCCTTCTTAGTGTCAGTTGAAGTCAGCAACATGTAAAAAAAAAAATATTGGCACAGTGCAGTTATGAAAATACCTTGGCAGAGAGAGCATGGTTGGCAAACAAATGTAGAAGTCGCACGTTATTTGCGTGAAAATGCAGTGTGTGTGTTTGTATGTTACACACACACATACATATATATACACACACACATCTTGGGTAGAGGTGCCTGGGATTAGCTGGAAGGTTGGTGGTTTGAACTCACCCAGAAATGGCTCAGAAGACAGGCCTGATGATCCGCTTCCATAAGGCCACAGCCTTGAAAACCCTATGGAGAAGTTCTTGCCTGCATACATGTAGTTGCTATGAGTGGGAATCAGCTTCATAACAACTAACAACAGCAATCTCGCCATAGCACAAATGATTAAGCACCAGGTTACTAACTGAAAGGTTGGCAGTTAGAGCCTAACCAGAGGCCCCTGGGAAGAAAAGTGTGGCAATCTGTTTCCAAAAGGTCACACCCTATGGAATGCTGTCATATTCTGCACACATGGGGTTGCCATGAGTCAGAATTGACTCAAGGGCAGTGGGTAGGTTGTATATATATGTGTGTGTGTATGTGTGTGTGTGTGTGTGTATATATATATATAATTATTTGCTAAAAGAAAAACTTCTCTAATGGCTATGACTATTAAACATTTAGAAATGGATTGCTATAAGAAGTGGTGAATATTCCTTTATAAAATTATTTTTTAGATTTTTGTCTGCCTGAATAGATGCAGATTCAAAGAAAGGAAAGAAATAGTTACTGTACTTTTACACAAATAAAGCACGCCTTTTTCATTTGTTTGCGGGCTGCCCTGCCCCTTCGCCCCCACACAAGGCACCTAGCAAATGCCGCGGTGCCAATTCTCTTCCACACGTTACTGGGAAAAAAAAAAAAAAAAATCAGCATAGCACGCTTATGAAAATACCTCGAAGAGGGGAAGGTGCAGCTGGCAAGCAAACGCAGAAGGCTCAAGTTATTTGTGTAGAAATACGATAAATTCAATGTTTCCTGTTAAATGACTGGGAATACAATAATGTCCTCAATCAGTAGATCCCTCAAGTAGATCTTATCCTGACCCTTCAGTCAAGAGAGGAAAGCAGATGCCTTTGTTACACATAGGTGCAGAGGACAATTTAATTCAAGTGGCTTGGTCACTTACACACTTACTTTTCACATTCTTTATAAGATACCCAGGAGGTACTCAAATAATTTAATCAGTGCACTGCGACGATTTATTGGTAAAAAGCAGCATATGCAAGTTTCCCACGGCTTTAAAACAAAACTCTCTCTTGATGGTTAAGGGTAGCTGGTAGGTCTGAAAGTTTCCAGCCAATTCTTTGTGTCTTTCACCCTAATTCATCACTAGTTTGCCAACCACTATTAAAACACTTTCACATCTAAATGTAAAGGCCCATATCCTGACATTGATCCAAGTGCGGAACTCCCATTGAAGTCGATGAGAGTGTTGCATAGAAATCAATGACAGGATATGGACCTCAAGGCTGGACCATCTCTCCCCTGGAACCTTTTTTTTTCCATTGACATTCAGAAATTTGAGAGTATTACAAGAAACAAGATACATAAAGGATAGTATTTTCGCTATGCTCTCCATGATTCTCTGTTCCTTCTCCGACAAACTCTAGGGTGGGTTAGATGACAATCTTATATTTAAAAAAAGGGTGGGGTGGGGGGGAGCAAAGCTGTAAACCTGCTAACTTCAGCAATGGTGCGCTTGATTAGAATTGTATCCCTTGTTATGCAGGTGAGCAGGCCTTACTTTGATCACAGCCTCTGTTTTGGCAAAGAGACCACCTTCCAAACCAAATCAGTTCTTTTCACAGCTCTAATGCCTGAATCGGCAATCATAAAATATTTTACAAAGTACACTTCCTATTCAAAACTTGAATAATACCAAACATTTTATAGTCTAATTTCTAATAACAAACTGTGTGAATTATTCTACTGTACCATAAAGGCTAAAAATAATCCTTTAGATTCAAATTGAGTTTTTCTTCCAGTGGATACAAAACATTTCAGGCATATTAAAGGCAATTCTTTCATTTTTGCAAACAGCCTTGAACACAGTTTTCAATGGTCTTTAAGAAAATGCATTTTAAAATAACATAAACTGAAACTCCTTCCTCCTTCAGCTATACCCCCACTCCTTTTACCCACAAATAAGAGGGAAATAGAAAGTTGTAATAACTGGCTTACGTTAAATTTTAAATAAATTAGGAGATTAGTTTCCTAAAAAGACTGCTTTGATTTGTTGTTCGTAAACATTAGCCAGTGCTTAAAATGAAAAAAGCCAATTAATTACCTTGGTTTTAGTTTCCTTCTAAGAGAAAAAAGCCAATTAATTACCTTGGTTTTAGTTTCCTTCTAAGATAACTGGGGAGATGTCTACAACAGGGGTTTTCAAATTTTAGCTCACAGTAGAATCATTTGGAGGGCTTGTTAAAAACACAGGGTGCTGGGACTCACCCCCAGAGCTTCTGATTCAGTAAGTACAGGGGGAGGCCTGAAACATGCATTTCTGCCAAGTTCCCAAGTGATACCTATTCTGCTGGTCTGGAACCACTGGTCAATGAGCCTCATACTTTAGCAGGTATGGGAATCATTAGGAGTGCTTATTAAATTGTGCCGCCCATTTCCCCCATCCCCAATTTAGATTGAGTAAGTCTATGGTCAAAACCAAACTCATTGCCATGAAGTGGATTCTGACTCACAGCCACCCTGCCTGGGTATTCTTTTTTTTAATGAACACCCCAGGTGACTCTGATGCAGTTGGTCCCAGACAGACCATTCTGAGAAAAACTGCCTTCTAAGATACTTTCCAGTTGTGAAATAGTAAGTTTCCTTTTTCATTAGTTAAATTAGGAAGGCTAAAATAAACAGCCTAGGGACAGAAAACACATACTAGAGACAAGGGCAGCTCAAAGCTGATCCTAAGAGCTGCCCTAGCAGGCAACCTTTTAGATTCTTTGTTTAGTGGCAAACACCAATGAGGAGACCACCTAGCATCTTAGACTTTCCTTTTGTAGCATTTTTGTGTAATTGTAGTTACATAATTGCTTTTTTACAACAATGTAATATCTATCTTGGCGGTAAACAAAGTGATGACTGGGTTCCATCAATTTAAAAATTCACCATTATATCTGACTATCAGTCTGACACATTTGGGTCGCTTTCTTTGACATATTGTAGATTCCCTACTTCCTACTATCTAAAGAAATCCTACTGCTAGAACAGAGCTTTGTAAGGCCTATACAATTACTTTTAAGTATTTCATGAAGTCTCTACTTGGAAAAAACATAATGAAACTGTATACTTCATTAACAAGATTTTGTATACATGAATCCATATACATTTTAGGAATATAGAGACTAATGTTTCTAACTTCTTATCCAATGCATTGAAAAATGAATTTACATGAATAGCAAGTACTTTGTATCAGCAAGGGCTCTTATTTTAAAGGCTAGATAACCACTCAACACATTTGGCCACATTAGTTTCCCAAAATAGCACCATTGCGAGGTCCATAGTTTTTTGTTTTTTTTACTGTCTTTTTTTTTTTCAATTGTACTTTAGATGAAGTTTTACAGAACAAACCAGTTTCTCATTAGTTAGTACCCATATTGTTTTATGACATTGTTTAACAACGCCACGACATGTGAACACTCTCCCTTCTCAAACTTGGGTTCCCTATTACCAGCGTTCCTATCCCCTCTGACCTTCTAGTCCTTGCACCTGGGCTGCTGTGCCTGTTTAGTCTAATTTTGTTTTATGGGCCTGCATAACATTTGGCTGAAGGGTGAACCTCAGAAGTGACTCTATTACTGTGCTGAACTGTGTCCGGGGGCCATACTCTCAGGGTTCCTCCAATCTCTGTCAGGCCATTAAGTCTGGTCTTTTTTTTGTGAGTTAGAATTTTGTTCTACATTTTTTTCCAGCTCTGCCCGGGACCCGCTATTGTAATCCCTGTCAGAGCAGTCAGCGGTGGTAGCTGGGCACCATCTAGCTATACTGGACTGTTTGGTGGAGGCCATGGTAGATGTGGTCCATTAGTCCTTTGGATTTATCTTTTCCTTGTATCTTTAGTTGTCTTCATTATTTCTTGCTCCCAAAGGGGTGAGACCAGTGGAGTATCTTAGATGGCTGCTCATAGGCTTTTAAGACCCCAGACACTACTTACCAAAGTAGAATGTAGAAAATTTTCTTTATAAACTATGTTATACCAATTGACATAGATGCTCCCTGAGACCATGGTCCGTAAGCCCTCAGGCCAGCAATTCAGTCCTTAAGGGAGTTTGGATGTGTCTGTGGAGCTTCCATGACTTTGCCTCGGTCAAGTTGTGCTTGCTTCCCCAGTATTGTGCACTGTCTTACCCTTCACCAAATTTAGCACTTATCTATTGTCTATTTAGTGTTTTTCCCTCCCACCACTTCCCTCCCTCGTAGCCATCAAAGATTGTTTCTTTTTGCATGTAAACTTTTTCATGAGTTTTTACAGTAGTGGTCTCATACAATATTTGTCCTTTTGTGATTGACTTATATCACTCATCATAATGCCCTCCAGATTCATTCACGTTATGAGATGCTTTGAAGATTCATCATTGTTCTTTATCATTCCGTGTATCCATTGTGTGTATGTACCACAGGTTGTTTATCCATTCATCTGTTGATGGGCATCTAGATTGTTTCCATCTTTTTGCTATTGTGAACAATGCCGCAAAGAACATGGGTATGCATATGCCTATTTGTGTGACAACTCATTTCTGTAGGATATACTCCTAGGGATTGCTAGACCATATGGTGCTTCTATTTCTAGCTCCTTAAGGAAGCGCCTTATCATTTTCCGAAATGGTTGTATCATTTTGCATTCCCACTAGCAGTGCGTAAGAGTTCCAATCTCTCTGCAGCCTCTCCAACACTTGTTATTTCCTGGTTTTTTTGATTCGTTGTGAGGTCCATAGTTTTTTGACTTAATAGTTTTTTTTAGTGAATTGAAGGATCCCTTCCAAATTCAGGGCACTATTTCTTCCTGGAAGTCACTGAACACTGGGAAAATAAAATTTTATGTGTTTCAACTCTTCATTTGCAAAGAGAACATTGTTGGATTAGGCAATTTCTAGGAATGGCCTCTTCTATATCCATTTTTTTTTTTTATGATTTAGAACCTTTTAGTGATACAAATATCTATCATGTCAAAAATTCCATAGTGATATATAGTTTATATTTGATATTTAATTGATATTTTAAATTATTCCATTCTTTTTTAGTCTCCTAAACTGCCTTCATATTTCTTTTTATCTGGAAGTAAAGTAGTCCTCTGTCTTAGGCATTTGGTATCATTTTTCGTATTACGATTACTCAGTAATTAGTTTTCATCATTAATCAGTTGGATTGGGTATAGGAAATTAATTTCTCTGATTATTTGTATATTTTTCTACATGACATAAGTCCTTGTGAGTGCTATAATTGTAACCCTTTATAATTGGCAGACATTAATTACTGAAATTATACTAGAATTTCCATATAATTTTGTATCGAAGCCACATGAATACTGAATGCACTCATCGTGATTTGAATAGCAATGGAGTGAAATTCATTTCCAGCTATTAAAATATGTAAAAACTTGTATGAATATAAAAATGAGATATGCAGATTCTGGAGTCCTATGTCACAAGTAATAAGCCCATGTGTGTTCAAGTACATCAAATCTAGAGCAATTTTTCTCCATTTACTAAAATTAATCCAGTCTGTCTTACTAGAAGGTTCAGAAGAGTGGAACAAAGCAAGAACCAGATCATGAAAAAGCTCCCAGCCAGGGCGGAGAGCACAGAGTACAATATTGTTACAGTTTTCCTCATCTTCCAGACATCTCTATTTCTGCAGTTCTCCCAACATCCAGTCATATAAGCTAAAAGGCAGTTCCAACTCCCTGTTCCATGGGACACATTCCATAGATTCAATCTTGATATTCTCTTCGTAAACCAGGATTTCTTAACTCAGGGTCTGTGGATGGTCTCACAGGATGTGTAAGGCCTGCTGAGTTTGCCTACAAAATTGCATATGTATGGACACCCTTTCTGTTGTTGTCTATAGTTTTTATCAGATTCTCAAATTTTGGCTATCACCCCAAAAAGTTTAAAGGCCACTAGGCTAAATTATTTTCATCTGTTTTCAATCCTACTGCTACTAAGCAAATCCAAGTCTAGTGTTCTCTTTTTTGAATATTAGAGCTTCCTCCCAACCAGTCTCCCTGTCAATGTCATCTTCAAGACACTCATAATCAGTCATGTTACTACTCTCATGAGACCTTCTAAGATCTCCCCAATGAGAAATAATCTCTTTCTTCTTCAAACTCTTTGTACATTATTTAGGAATTTATACTTAAGACCCAAGACATAACACTCAAATTTTAATATTGAATAAATCATTTATATGGTTTATATATTATATTAGACTGTACACGTATATGCTCTTTAAAGGCAAAGGTTGAGTTTTACTTATTTTTCTCTTCTCTGCTATATGTAGCACGGTCTCATGGATTATAATATTCAAAATATAGTTGTTGAGGAAATGAATGAAAGAATAAACAAATAGAATCATTGGTTTTTCCAGTGCTTCAGATCCTGACAGAAGGTCAGCATTCGTTTTACTGATGAAGAAGCTGAGACTCAGAGAGGCAGAGTAAATGGCACGAGCTCACAGAACCAGTGAGTGGTCAACGTGGGCAGGGGCTCAGGCATTTGGAAACTTAGCTCAAGTCTCTATTCATCACACGCTAATGCTCTTTGGATAGGAAAGTGAATTTAGATATGTCTTCTTTTAGTAGCTGTAGTCCTTCTGCTATTAAAAATTTAAGTATTGGCTTTGCCATTTATTATTTGTGTGACTATTTTATTTAGTTTTCTTCTCTGCATATTGAGGGTCTAGGTTTAGTATTATCTAAGCTTCCTTCCATCTCTGAAGTTGAAATTGCTTCTGACACATCACCCCTCCTTCTTTTCCGCAAAGAAGGTAAACTTTCCCAGGTCTCATGAGGTTCCATCTTCTATTCTGTATTGTAAAGGAAGCTTTGTTATCATAAGGTAATGACAAAAATAATGGATGGGACCAAAAAGTTAATATGTAAACATAAGGCTTGATAAGAAGAGAAATTTAAAAACAAGATTTTTAAAGAATGAAAGAAGCTGTAAGAAACTTAAAACATTAAATCATTAAGGGGAAAAAAAAAAGGAAAACTAATTACACAGATCTGATTCTTAACCTATGCAGTTCTATTGTGGAGAGCCATCATATGCTTCTTTACTGTTACAAATAGGTAGAGCAAAACAACGTTTAAAACCAAATGGTCTTCTCTGAGTGTCACCCCCAAAATCAAAATGGAAACAATTTCTCTTTTATTCTTAGTACTCCAAATGTGAATAGAAAGTCATTCCTTTTTGCTGAAGTAAATGATCATCCATTCTAATTCTTAGTATCTCTTTAATGCACAAGTTTTCAGAAGTGAATACCTGTGAACAGGTTGTGCACATACCAAACATGAACTTGGTCCACTCTCTTTCTACTTTGTTTCCTACATGCTGTATTGTGGTTTCTTCTAATTCATATATACCATCCTAAAGGGCATTCTCACTCCACTCAATTCTAACACAGGGTGCTGGCCCAAATCTGGCATTATTACTCAGTTCTAGAACTCCATATCCTGCATAATTCTTTCTTTTAGTAACCTTATGTGAGACACTACACTTAGTGCTTAAAAAGATCCACCCCCTTTCCTTGATATTGAACATCAGCATATGCATAGCCTTTGAAAGAAGGCCATGTTTTCCCCTCTTTAGTGCAACATACACTAGAAGGCACTGTCTGTTCTGAGAACAGTGTAGCAGACTCCCATAAGGAAAATAAGTGGGTAGGATGAGAGCTATAAATAAACAAATTGGCCCACTTATCAGCCAAGAGATTGAGTGAATCCTTTCAAAATCTCTAGATTGAGCAAATAGAGTAAAATCCCATGTTGGCTAAATTTGTTTCACAAATTTATTACTTTCTCTCAGAATACATTGATTTTCAGCTGGGTTCATATCAGAGTCTTTAAATCAAATCTAACTTATTGTGTTTTTCTGTCATCTAGAAGCCTGAGCAAAACAGTAACAGGTGATCATAAGGGAAATTAATCCTCAATGTTATTTTAAGATACAAACAGCCTTATGACTCAAAAAGCTGTCCCATTAATAGTAGCTATTTTGCTATTATATTCTCCCAAAAGACCATACAATAATGAAGATAACGTGGTCACTTATTAAGAAAAGGTGATACCTACGCACTTTCAAGGAGCTTATGGTTTTCTTTATACATATATACATCTACACGTATATATGGATATATATGCTTTACTCTTCAAAGTGTCTATCTAAATATGGATAAACCAATTAAATCCATTGCAATTGAGTCGATTCCAACTCATAGTGACCCCACAGGACAGAGCAGAACAGCCCCATAGTGTCTCCAAGAAGCGGTTGGTCGATGCCAACTGCTGACCTTTTGGGTAGCAGCCATAGTTCTTAACCACTGCGCCTCCAGGGCTCCAAATATGGATAGATGTGTATGCATACATATGTCATATACAGGTAATAGATACACACACATATATATAGCACAAGTAGAGGGGGATAACTAAATTTTGAAGTATGATAAGCCCTGGGCTAGCTCAGGGAGCTCAATTCTTGCTAAGCCTCATAACACAGGTCAGCTCATTGTCACTCTATTAGTTCTCGTTATATAGTTGCAGGACTGCCATTGAATTCCGATTGTATTGGAAATTGTGCTGGAAACTGAGGTGTTAGGGCTAGGTGACAGGTTTGTTAAAGGCTGCTGTGGCAATCATATAAAGTATCTGCTGGTGTTTCAAGGCGATATGGTTGGAGAATAAGAAGCTGTCATAGATTGAATCGTGTCCCCCAGATATATCTGGCAGCTTGGCTAGGTCATGATTCTCTTGTATGATTGTCTACCATTTTATCACCTGATGTGATTTTCCTATGTGTTGTAAAGCTTATCACTATGACATAATCAAATGGATTAGCAGCAGTTATATTGATGAGATCTATAAGATTAGATGGTGTCTTAAACCAATCTCTTTTGAGATATAAATGAGAGAAGTGAGCAGAGAGACGTGGAGACCTCATACCACCAAGAAAGCAGCACCGGAAGCAGAGTATGTCCTTTGGACCTGAGGTTCCTGTGCTGAGATATTTCCAGACCAAGGGAAGATTGATGAGAAGGACCTTCCTCCAGAGCCGACAGAGAGAGAAAGCCTTTCCCTGGAGCTGGCTCCCTGAATATGGACTTGTAGCCTACTAGACAGTGAGAGAATAAATTTCTCTTTGTTAAAGCCATCCACTTGTGGTATTTCTGTTATAGCAGCACTAGATGACTAAGACAAAAGCTTAGTAATTTCTGTGTGGGCTATGCAAGACCTAGCAGGACCTCCCCTCAGATAGGCAAAATGCCTTGTCCCCCACCCAAACCCAGCTCCCAGAGAAAACTGCAGAGTCTTGGGCTTCCCACTCCCTGAACTTCCCCAATCTTGTGTTCTCTGGTATCTGCATTCCTTCAGCTTTTCACAATAAAACATAACTTGTAAGAAATGTATGTTGTCTTACTCATGTTTGTCAAACCTCTGTGGGACTAATTCAGGACTGTATTTAATTAAGGTCACACTGGTAAAAAGAAAAAAAACATTAATTAAATAAGTCATCAAGAATTATGTGTTTTATATAAGCCTCTCAGACACATTTTTATTCAGATTCAATTTATATTATACAAAACTGGGTAATTTAGTTTAATTCCAGTAAGATTCCTGCTGAACCCATCATATTGTTTTTTCCTTTCCTTTAGGATAAAAACAAGTTAGGCGGAGAGAATGATAAAACAATCCAGGTCATCCAAATTGTAGCTTTTAATGACGGCAGTATTCTCACAAGCCCTGAAAACAGAGCTGAAAGGAAACTGCAGAGAAAATGTTGCCATATCAATTGACTTCAACGAGCTAAGAGTCCATATATGTATGATAAGCACCTTAATTATACAATGAGTTCAGAGAAGGGAGCCTGGACTTTGGGCTGGCTATGGAGCTGAAACTTGAAACACAGGTAGAATTAGGGGGTAAAAAAAAAAAAAGGAGAGTCTGAGCAAAGGTCTGAAGGCATAAAAACAATAGTACAGTATAGAAAATCCATGAATTTCCAGGCTAAGGAATTTGGATTTTAATCGGTCAGAAAAGGGGATCTACCAAAGGTTTCTAAGCGAGGGAAGAAATACATTTCACGGTAAATTAATTAGTAGAAGGTTTGTAGGGTGAATCAACAGAGGGAATTTTAAAGGTAGGGATGCTATTACTTTTACATAAAAAAAAAAAAAAAAAAAAAACCGTTGCCATTGAGTCCATTCTGACTCATTGAGACCCTATAGGACAGAGTAGAACTGAGTTTCCAAGGAGTGACTGGTGGATTCAAACTGCTGATCTTTTGGTTAGCAACTGAGCTCTTAACCACTGAGCCACCAGGGCTCCATTTTATCCCGGTGTAAGGAACAGGAATAGGAGCCTAACCTGGATGGTGGCAGTAGGAATCAATACACATCAATGACTGCAAGAATGAAACACTGAGATTCAGTGTTCATAATTTCACCCTACACTTTAATACATACCTTTTGTTTCCTATTTACAAATTGGAGATTTTATAGGCTTTGGAGTGAACATATTTAATTTGAAGTTTCTACTAGCGTTGATAAACCCATCTTAAAGAGAGAAATGCCTATCAGATTTTATGTTATAATTTCATATTGGAGACGTTTAATATAACAAGAATAACACTGAGCTGGGACTGGGCTCCGTTCTTGTTCTCCACCACCTGTACAGAACAACGTCTCTGTGCCTCCTTATACGCAAGATGCAAGAGTCTTACAAAATAACCACTCTATCAGTTGGAGGTTGTGTTCCGTTGCTAATAACCAAGACACAACCAAAACAAAGGTTTATTTTCTCTCATTTAAAAGAAGTCTGGCACAGGTATTGCAGCTTCACAATGTAACTGGTGTCCCAGGCTCCTTCTTATTTTTCTGTTTCATCATTCATGCTGCGTGGTTGAATCCTCATGGCTGTGAAATAATTAACTGCCACTCCAGCCAGCACATCCATGTTCTAGACAGAAGGAAGGCGCTGTTCTTTTAAGAGCTCTCCGGGGAGGGCTTCCGGATGACTTCCAGTTATGACTCACTGGTTGCGCCTGTCTGCAAGGGAAGGCTAGGTAGCAGACTCTTTTAGCTGGGCACATCGCTGCCATGAATAAAGTTGGGTTCTGTTTATAAGGCCGAAGGGGAGAATGGCTATGGAGTGGGCCATTGGGAGTCACTGTCAGAGTCACGGAAGTTCCTCCCTGCTCTAGAATTTGGTGATTACAGTTCCGTGTGAATTCATGCACGAAGAAATATCTTCTTATTGTTTTCCAGTGTCTTCTTTGAGACTTTAGCCCTTTTTGTCTTCTGAATTATGAGAGATAAGCCTGTTTCGCTCTAAATTTTAATCCAAAAAATGTATGTACCACATTCCAAAAATCCCGAACAGGATTCTTTCTTTCACTTAGGGGCAATCAACTCTGCCCACAGGCCAGAGATTGCTGCTTCCCTCAACTATGCTGGACACTGATAGATTATGAAACAAAGCAATTCTATTGTGAAGGTTGCCAGGGAATATCCGTTATTTGCACACAGCAAATTTGGAACCAGCTCTATAGTTTTTCAGCATCAAAAGCCATTGCCTTTGAGTTAAAAATCATCTGTTTATGAATCTCATGTTCCTGCCACCTGGGAACACTGTCCCCAAGATCTCCTATCATTTGAGGTCACCATTTCCTTAATATTTATAGAAAAGGCATGACCACCATCTCAGATTCTGTGTGAAACTCAGCCTCCCTTTACCCTACCCCCTAAATCTACAAAGATTCTCAGAGTGCTTGTTATCTCGCAGCCACCTCTTCATCTGATTTTTTGTTGTCACTGAATTATCAACGCCCTCTTAATCCCGTGTCTTCTGTGTTCTCTACCTTCTTCCTCCCCAGTTTTATCCTATGCGGTTGCAGCTTCTATTCTCTATATCCCTCAAAGAATTGTTTACAAAATGCTTTTTTTTGGAGGGGGGGTAAACAACTTTTCCTAATGCTTTGGATTGACAGAGAGATCAGAGCACATCACAGTACAAATTACAACATAAAATTGAGTCTTAGAGAACATCGTGTGAAAAGTTCATTAGCTAGTCCCCAGGAAGGAGATTTTCTTTCTGACCTAGCCCACCTTGGTTCCTTGCTCATTGCCCTTTTCTCTCTTGCCCTCTAGATACTTTATTTCCCCTGCCTCCCCACTTCTCTTTATTTTCTTTTTTGCCTCTGTCTACTACTTGCTTCTGTCTCCCCAGTTCTCTTTATTTTCTTATGGAAAAGAATTTAGCTTTTCACTCACCTCCCCAATTAGAAAACAAACAAATAAATAACCAGCAGATCTATCTCTACATATTGAAAGTCTTATTAAGATATTCTGCTAAATACAGGACCATTGAATCTAGGCCTCTACTCTTTTCACATAGGAAACAGCAGAAATTTTTTAATTAACACATTATATTTCTATTGAATAACCAGAATAAAATCTGAGTCCCACATAGCACAGCTTAGGGAAAGTATTGCAGGTCAGCAACAAGGTCATTGTAAAAACATTATAATGTTAATTTCTACCACTCAAAAACCATCCTTGTGAATCTAACTCATATATAGCCCTCCGCACTGTCTCACCAAACTCCACTTTCCTCTTCTCCCAAATTCTATTATGTCCTGTAGAGGCCCTTTAGCCTTTCACAATTTAAACTCCAAAACTCCTCCCAGAAGCCCTGTTATGGATTGAATTGTGTCCCCCAAAAAGGTATATTAAAGCCCAGTATCTGTGAATGTGACCCAACTTGGAAATACAATCTCTGCAAATAAAATCAAGTTAAGTCATTAGAGTAAGCCCTAATCCAATATGACTGGTGTTGTTATAAAAGGAGAAGACACACAGATACAGTCATAAGGGAATGGGACCATGTGAATATGGAGGCAAAGACTGAAGTTATGTGCCACAAGCCAAGGCATGCCTGAGGCTAAGAGATTGTAAGTTAAATTTAAGATTGTCAGAAATATGAGAGACTCTGGTGTGTCGACTGATAGGGGAAGATCCTGAGAGCGAGGTGACAGCACCAGAAGAATTCTTCAACATGCATAAAGGAAAACATAATGGCTGAGATGTAAATATGCCAGTCAGTTGGGATGGTGGGGAAAGAGAAGGGAATGGAATGTGGGGATTCCCAGTTAATAAGCTCTTTCTCATCAGTGAAGTAAGAAATAAGAATAAGAGTCAATGTAGCAAAGCACTGAGCTTTAGAAGAATGACTAAGGTCAATACTCACCCCACCCCATTGCCATTGAGTCAATTTCAAGTCATAGCAACCCTATAGGACAGAGTAGAACAGCTCCAGAAATTTTCTAAGGGGCAGCTGGTGGCTTTGAACTGCTGACCTTTTGGTTAACAGCCAAACAATAGGAGCTGCTTACTGAGAGAGATGGTTGATTTGTAATACCACCAAATCAAGTCTTCACTTATTTATCCATTCAACAACTGTTTATCGAGTTCCAATTCAGTACGAGGCACAAAGTTTTTTCTAGCATCACGAAGACAAATAGGCACCAAATGGTTCAAAATCTCATGGATTTGAGTTAGAAGAGCCCAAATGTGTAGTATCTACAGTATCCAAACAACTAGCTGCTTCACTTTGCTCGCCTTTGCTCTGGTCAAAAACCAGTCACAGGCTGCTGACCTTCCCTTGAAATACAAAGGGGGGCTCTTATATTTCATAAGGGTATAGTCTCAGGGCCTATTGTATGGAGTCCAAAACTCCTTGTGGTGTGAGATTTTTGAAAATAACCTCATTCCTACCTATCCTACCACTTCCATGGGGAATACAGTCCCCTGTGTACATAATCACCTTAGGAAAAGAAACAGTTTAGGGTATCCCATAGTTTCTTACATAAGTACTAAGCTATAATAACAGTAACCACTTACTGTCAAGTTGATTCTACCTCATAGTGACCCCATGTGTGTCAGAGTAGAATTGTGCTCCGTAGGGTTTTCAATGGGTGATTTTTGGAAGTAGATTGCCAGGCCTTTCTTCCAAGGCACTTCAGGTAGACTCGAGCCACCAACCTTTCAGTTAGCAATGGAGGGTGCTAATTATTTGCAACACTCAGGGACTCCTAAGTTATGATAGCCACATTTTACTTCAGAAAAGTAAAACATAATTATGTATATTGCTTTCAATATGAAGTTTTTAAAAAAAAACAGCTAAGATTGATACAAGTCCTTCTGTAATCTGACTACAACTTTACTTGTTCAACCAATCTCATTTCTGCTGAAGATTAACTTCTGCTAGTCCCTTGAACTAGCCAAAGCCATTCCTGTGACTGAGGCCTGGAATTTCCTTTCCCCTCTTCAACTCTTTTGCAAAGTTTATCTACTAAAATTTCATCTTCAAATCTGTACTTTAAATATTTCAAACAGTCCTATATTATCTAAAACTTTTAGGAATACTAAAATTGTTTAACATCTATTTTAATAATTAAAAATTAAATTGATGGGTCTGAGTAATATTTTTTAAAAAGATACATTCCCTCTTACGGATTGAATCGTGTCCCCACAAAATATGTTCTGGATCATGTACTCCTATAACAGTAGATGTAATCCTGTTTGAAAATAGGGTTTTCTTTGTTGAATTAATAAGGTCGTATCATTGTAGGCTGTGTCCTAAACCTAATCACTTCTGAGTTATAAAAAGAGCAGATTAGGCATAGAAGGACCCACAATGGGGAAAGATACATGCCCGGTGAAGATTGCCAGTGAACCAAGGAGCACTGGGACTACAGAAGATGAAAGAGACAAGGATGTTCCCCCAGGACCAACAGAGAGCCTTCCCCGATAGCTGGTGCCCTAAATTTGGACTTCTAGCCCCATAAACCACAAGGCTAGAAGTCTAAATAAATAAACTTCTGTTTTCTAAAGCCACCCACTTGTGGCATTTCTGTTACTGCAGCCCAAGTTAATAAGATAACCCCTAAATCTTGCAAAATAATAAACCCCACATAAACAATTTAAAAACATACTCCCTTAAAAAGTAAATGCTGTAGATATCCAGGAAAATAGTCTAAGATTGAGATTAAAAATATAAACTAAAAATTAGAAAACTGAAAGCATCTAAAGTTAAGAAAAAAAGCAAACCTCATGGCTAAAAGTTAAACAAATATTAGAATTACGTTACTAAATTTAATGAAATTTTTGTAAAACCATCAAAAAGGCTAGACCAGAGTTCAGAATGAACTGGGGCTCTGTTGTCTCAGATGGCTTATTCCATCTCTCAGGAATGCGAGTCATTAATGGCAGCTTGAGAGATGAGGTGATCTATCCATAAACACAGGGCCCCGATTCAGCCTGAGTGCTGGTGATTTTAATGCCAGACACATTCACTTTCAGCTGGAGGGTATTTGTTAAGAGCTGCCGTGAAGAATGCCCGCACTTAGAAAAATGCACACCCTTAGCAACCACTAATGAATAAAATACAAATCCACTGATCAGCATCTGGAAATTGCAAAAAACGATATGATTTGGTATTTGGAAGCAATTCCAGGTATATAAACAAAAACAGATCTAGCACTACAGGATGGACTCTACAGGTCTTACCCAAGACCTTTGTGATCAATGGGAATTTTGCCCAAATAAGTTCTGGAAATACAAATCTTATTTTTAAAAATTCTTGGATGGTCTTCTTCACCCAGTGTGAATGCCATTTAGCAGTGGGAATCTCTTTAGGTTGTTTTATTGAGATTTATGTCATGCCAACTGGAATTTGTCCACAGAAAGTAGACAGCTACTGCTAAGAGAGACACAGGACAAGGAGAAACTAGCTACAAGCTGAAGTCCGTCCTGATATTTCTGACCTTCTCATCCCACCCTTGACCTTGGTCCAAATAAGTGGATATTCCATGGCAGTAACAGGAACTGAAGTTGAAGAAAGGGGGAGAAAACAGACCCTGACATTAAGTTAGTAACAGATGTCATAGTTTCTACTTCCAATTCCACTACTTATAATGCCTGTGACAAAACCAAAACACCAAACCCTTTGC
The DNA here is from genome assembly GCF_030014295.1 of Loxodonta africana. Taxonomy (NCBI): domain Eukaryota; kingdom Metazoa; phylum Chordata; class Mammalia; order Proboscidea; family Elephantidae; genus Loxodonta; species Loxodonta africana. Next base: position 33,664,683 of record NC_087347.1, on the reverse strand, counting down.
TGTTGTGTCAATTCTGACTCATAGCGACCCTATGATTTATGACGCTCTGATCCCTGATGCCTCTGACAGGGGTTGAGCAAATCGCTTAACCAATTAGAGTCTCACTTTACTGACTGGTGAGGCAGGGACTAAAATCCTTACTTTGCCACAACTCACTCAACATTACTATGTGCCAGGAACAGTAGTGGGTACTGTGTTGGGTACAGTACCTGCTTTCAGGCAACTTACCATTTAGAGAGGAAGACAAACAGTCTATCATACAAATAATAAGTAACTACATTCACACAAATTGCCATGAAGAGAAAGTAAAAAGTGCAAATAGAAGAGACTAACAGGGAGATGTAGCCTAAGCTGGGAGGTCAAATAAATCTCACTGAGGGAATGGCATTTAACCAAAGGGGGTGGACAGAATATTCCAAGACAAGCGGATAACATGTGCAAAGGCCCCAAGGCAAGGAGGAGTTTGACATGGTCCAGGAACAAGAAGACTCTTGTGGCTAGATAGAGGGGGAGAGTGGCTGGAGATAAGGCTCAGGCTGCTGCAAGAACACAAGGAGAAATGCATGTGAGCGTGCTTTGCAGACTGCAAAGGCCTGTGCCACTGCGAGAGTTAACACAGTCATCAGCCTTTCAGGAGTCCTCCCCTTGACACCAGAAGCAGCAGATCAAAAGAAGAAAACACCTTAACATAGATTTTACTCTTTTCTCCACCCTTCCTATATTGGTCCTATTTCTCTCCTCGTTGCTATCAATTAAAGTGTAAGCAGATTTTTCAATCTGCATTGATACCAGAAGTCTTAAAACAAGACCTAATTATCTCTTCTGCATATACCAAACTGGGCTTCTTCAAAGCCAGTACAGGATGAGGTCCTTCGATGTCTAAGGAACAAAAAACAGAGAACCTTGAAAAGCCAGGATCCCTTTAGATTCTCATTTGTGCCACACAGTGGCATACAGGAAAACGAATGGAGAAGAACTGAACCCTGCCTCTATCCACTGCTTCCTTCACTTCCAGTCAAATTTTAAAATGGAACGTGGGAAGAATGGTAGGGCCCACTTACAACAAACTCATTCATTCATTCAACAAATAATTATTGAGTACCTATCAACCTCTCTTGGCATTAAATATGGGCATTGCAATGATAGATTTTTATCATGCTGATTTAGTTTTAAATTATCTGCAGGAACCAAGGACCTGGAACAGATTCCATTTAAGTTATCATCTCATCTCATTTATATAAATATACTGTAAGCCCATAAACACAATTTGGATTCCAACTTCCTGAACAATGTCATCAAGGTTAAAAAGATAAAGCTCAAGAATGGAGGGAGAAAGGAGGAAATGATGGAGAAAGGAAAGGAGGAGATAGGCATGGAGGCGAAGGAAGGACAGAAGGGCAGGACAGAGTGGAGCAATAGGACCCTGGCAAATGAAGGACTTTAATTGCCCCATGGAACCTGTGGGGTTGGGCACCTATGTACACACAGTGTGCACTGATGACACTGTAGTAGCACAGCATACGTGAACGTGAGCTCACTTCTCTTCTCCGAAGAGGGTGTTAGGAGACAGGCCTGCTTGGAAGGGATTCTTGAACCGAAGTCATCAATAAAGCTTGTGCCTACTTCAATAAGTGCTGTCTCCAGACCACTTTGTCTTCTGTCTCCCAAACACTGAATACCTTGGGAAAACTGAGCTGACAGTGATGCATAACAAGATACTAGGCAGTTGCTACAATGAGAAACAGAACAAAACAAGTGCTTTGGAAAAGTTCCACCTAAGAAAGAATACAGAATAAAGCAGAAAAGAATTGCCATGAATGTGGCTAAGGGAAATGGAAAATGGGGTGCTGTTTCTGGAGGATAAATGTGAAATCAGTTGGGATATGTTTAGCTATAAATGGTAAAGCTGCCTTATAAACTGAACTGTGTAGAAACCAGCGAGAAACACACAGATTTAGGAAAATTAATACATCACAGAAAAACTTTTCACAGACTTCAAAAAATTCCTTCATATAAAGTATTATGGCACTTTTATTAGCCGACCATGTATGGTACTATAATTAGTGGAGGAGACAAAGCATTTCTGGGTACAGATTCAATCATTTTTGTTTTGTTTTTCCAGAAAGAAAAGCAAACAGCAACGTAAAATAACATGGCAACTAGGAGAAGCTGCGCAACCAGGAGAAATGCCAACAGCTAAGCTAGTTAGAAGTTGGCTCTTAAAAAAGGAGTGGTTTCATATTCCATAAAATAGCAGGAGGAAAAAAAGAAATAGAAATCTACAGATAATAGACATTAAAATTCTAAAGGAGATACAGAACAACTATTGCAAACAAATGCATCACACATAATTTACAGAACTTCTTCCCCGCACATAGTAGGAAAAATACAGAAGGAAAACAAAACAAAACAAAAACAGTTCCTCCCCTGATAGCCCCCATTTCTTTGCCATTTGTGATGCATCAATTATCAATTATTCTCCCTTCAAGCTAAAATGCCAATCACTGTAAATAGTACTGAGAAGCATTTACTGGGCCCCATTACAGACATTTCACTGTCTGTTCCAAATTAGAATTTTGACTTTTTGAAGTTGTTTTTTGGTTTGTTTGTTTTTAATTTTAGATTAAGCATTACCTAAAAACAATCACCACCACCATCACCACCACAATTGCTAGCCCTGCCAAAAATGCTTTCAATAAAATCTATCAGCTCAATGTTAAAATGAGATTAAATCAACATGAAAGATGCAAAACCCTTACCACTAGAAGGAATGGACACTGTCAGCCTCCCTTGGACACACATTAAATATTTACCTAATTGGAAAAGCCAATTGTTAAAAACAAAAAGTTTACTTGTAGAAGTGGCAAAACTTAAAAAGGCGAACTGCTTCATTTTTATCCCATCAGTCAATAGGCCTGAGGACTCACTATTAGATAGGTTTATAGAGCAGCTTCGAGTGCTAGATCCAGGAGGCCGTAGGTTGTGATAGAAGAAAAGTCACTTAGGAACATGCATGTCAATGATGCACTTATATGAAGACAGTAATGGACATACAACTTATCTAATTACTGACCAGATGTATTTAGAGCACAGGGAAGAATTATGTAATCATTTCCCCCAATCTCTGAATCACTCATTATTCAATCTCATAGTTGAAACACGGTTATTTTATTTTATGGTGATTTATTAATTATGCAATATATTCCTGACCTGTATTATCAAAACTGACATCTAAAAGTCAAAAGACCCATTGCCACGTCCCAATTGCAGGCTTTATTCTCTCTTATTTAGACAATCTAAATAATCTCATTGGTCTCTTCCTCTAGTCTCTCTCTGCTTAATCCTTCCTCCATGGTGCTAGTACGTTGATCTTTCTAAAACAAAGATGTAAGTTAAGAATTTATTTCCTTCCTTATTGATGCTAGGAAGGCCGCTGGGTAGCACTTGCAGTTTGTGATCAGCTGCTAACTGAAAGATTGTCTGTTCAAACCCAGCTGGTGGCTCTGCAGAAGAAAGGCCTGGCAATCTGTTTCCATAAAAGTTACAACCAAGAAACCACTATGGAGCAGTTCTACTCCGTAACACATGGGATCGCCATGAGTTGGAATCAACAAAATGGCAATGGGTTTGCTTTTTTTATTGATGTTAGAGGATAAACTCCTCAGCATAGCACACCTGTCCTTCCTTACCTGCCTTCTCCCCCTCACCACCTCTTTGTGTCTCTGGTCACTCAACCCTCCTGAAGATTCCATTCACTTTCAAATGCTCCTGTCTTTGCTCTTGAATTTCCTCTGCCTGGAATACCCTTCTCATCTACATCTGTTAAAACCCTACTTATCCTGCATGAATGAAACCTTTGTAAGCCTCTCTCATCCTCAGAGCCTTTAAAACGCTATTCCTTTTGTATACTTTACTGTGTCACTGTGTCTGAAGCCTTGTTGTTATTGGGGGAAATGCCCAGTTAAGTTTTGTTCTCACTGTGCTATATACAAAAATCAAAAAACCAAACCCATTGCCATAGAGTTGATTCCGATTCATAGTGACCCTATAGGACAAAGTAGAACTGCCCCACAGGGTTTCTAAGGAGTGGCTGGTGGATTCAAACTGCTGACCTTTTGGTTAGCAGCCAGTGCTATATAACAAGAAGCCCCTAAACTACCTTCTGGATACCTTACTTAAAGCACATTATGTTGGTTTTTTATATTGGTTCTGTCTACCCCTGTTCCCCAGGGGGACTTCTGATATTTGAGATTAAATTCATTCCTTCTGTGTCAACCCCAATGTATTGATGGTAAGCATCACATCAATAGCATGGCCATGTTCAAGCTGATTCATAGTCATAGAGATTCTGATAGAACAGCCCTGGAGACCATCTACTCTAATGGTTATCAAAACCTCTTCCTTTACTTCCTTTTTTCTAAGTAGAGGAACTTGTCTTCAACCAGCTTGCTAAAGCTTGGAGGAACCCACCCATGTGGTTCCCATCCTCCTCCTCTGCCATTAAATGAACTCTGAAGAGCACCATTTAAAATCTGCTTTAAAAAATTTAGAAACACAGAGGGGAAAGATATTCATCCCAAATTCTAACATCCAGATTTTATATTACTTCAAAATTTTATCAGAAGCAGGCATTTCATACTATGCATTGTCAAGTGAAATGAGCTCTTAGAATATTATAAATATCATGTTGTGCCTTAGGCTCAGTTCCCTAGAGAAGCAAAACCAGTAAAACATATAAATACATAGAGAGAAAGATTTGTATCAAGGAAATGGCTCACGTGGTTGTAGCAGCTGGAACATCCCAAGACCGTGTGTCAGGATAGAGGCTCCTCCTGATTCACGTAGCTGCAGGGGCTGGCAAACCCAAGATCTGCAGACCAGAGAGCAGGGCTGTTGCTCACAGGCTGTGAAGATCAACAAATCCCAAGATCAGGAGGCAAGACCACAAATAAGCTGCTAGCTCAAGTCCCAAGAACTGAAAGTCAGATAAGCAGGAGCCAGCTGTAGGATCCAGAGCGAGCAAAAGCCCATGAATCTTGCCAGAATGTCCTCTTATATTCGATGCAGGCAACATGTCCAAGGAAACTCCCTTTCAACTGATTGGCAATTCACAGCAGATCCCATTGCGGAGGTGGTCACATTATATCAAATCTCATCCTGGAAGTGATCACTACATCATACGACTGCCAAACTGCTGGGAATCATGGGCCAGATACACAACCTTAACTATCACACGTATGGTTTTCAAGGAGATGTTAAGAATCTCCAATTATGACGAAGAACTTGTGTAAAGGCATTGTATTGCAATGTTTATGTGTCCAGGCTCTGAAGTTAAGTTGCTTGGGTTCATCTTTCAGCTGTGCCACTTACTAATGACAATTTACCTAGTCTTTTTTCTTCTCAGTCTCCTCAATCATTATACTTCGTATGGTTTTGGTAAGGACTCAATAAGGCAATAAAAGTGTGAGCTTAGAATAGCTACTACACACAGTAAATGTTCAATTAATACACTGGGTTTCCTAAGTTCCATGATGAGAAAAACAATTGAAGAGTAGCACAGCCTGTCACCACGTTCAGTGTTTCTTAAATGAAAATATAGTGTGCCCACGGGGACTGTAAAAATTAACAGGCTACGTAAAGTTTGCATCCTGTACTTTATTGATTGAAGGGATTTGGCTCCTGGTTTCACAATTATCTTATTTTAAAGGAAAATGTCTAATAAAACTTTAAAAATTCAGTGCATGTAGGCACACATTTATAATGTTTCCAATTGATAAATTCATTGCCGTCGAGTCGATTCCAACTCATAGCAGCCCTATAAAAAAAATAGGACAGAGTAAAACTGCCCTGTAGAGTTTCCAAGGAGCACCTGGTGGATTCAAACCGCCAACCTTTTTGTTAGCAGCTGTAGCTCTTAATCACTATGCCACCAGGTTTTCCTTCCAATTGGTAAATACATATGTAGTTATCCAAATGTTTATTAAATGTTGTCTGTTTTGTAGCCATATGGATTTCTGTTAGGCAGCACCCCTCTTCTTTTAAGTAGCTACACATTCCACAGCACTAGTTGGGTTAATTTTCATCATTCCAAAGGCAGTTCCTAGAACTCAGTGGTACAAATGTCTGCCAGGGAAAAATAGGAATCTTAGATGCGAGGCCAAGATAGGTACAAGAGTAAACCTGTTCCGGGTAGTTAATCCGAAAATAAAACATCCTGGTGATCTTGCCATTGTGAGGACAAAGGGTTGCCTCAGCACTCCTCATTAATTCATTTCACTGGACTGGAAAGTCACAGTGGGAACTTGGATAATGAAATAAAGGGAAGTGGTCAGATGGTGATCATGATCACACATTTCTGAAGCTCAGTCCTACAGTGGCCAGGTGGGCTGTCAGGTGCTTTTGCAGTTTAGCATAAAGTGCTTTCTGCCTGGAATGACCAGACTCACTGCAGAGGCTCAGCACAGTCCTGGAAGTGTGGGGAATCAGAATAGGTTACCCTTCTGGGGTTCTTTAGGGAGACTCAAACAATTGTGGAGAAAGCTGGGAATCAGAAGAATAAGGCTCTCTTCCCAGAAGAATAAGGACAGCCAGAAGCTCACATTCAACACAGGAGCCCACAAATCACTGGTTTTTACATTTAAAAATGCAAAGGAGTCACCTTGAAAATTTGTTAAACTGCATAGTCATGGCTATAATTAAGAGACTGATTCATTTTTAATGTTTGATTGTTGACAACTTTTACATCCTCACACATTTCCCTGCCTGCCCCACATCTGGGCAACCAAGATATGAGATCACAAATATGCCACTCACCCGTTAGGCCTGGAGGGAAGTTCAAACCTAGCAGACTCTCAGCTTGAGCTCCATATTCTTCCCCAATCCCACTACATATCCATTATAAGGTACTAACCCACTCTCACTGCTTGCTTCTTGTTTCTTTCTGGACTGAACCTAACCACTTCTTCTTAGGGAATTCTGCTATTTATTATGTGAGTAATACACTTTATTTCATATCATTGGCACTTTTGTCTTTCTCAACATCTATGAATTCCTGGGCTGGGGGCTGCCCAGTGTCCAGAAGGGAATTCTAGGTACCCAGATAAAATATTGGCTCAGATGCAAGAGATCCTGATGAAGGTGGGTATTGAGCCCAGGACTCAATAGTAAACAAGCCGTCCAGATTTTTTTTTTTTTCCAGATTAGTCTGTTGCAGATCATAGATTTAAGTGTTTCGTGATCACTTAAATCCTCATTCTCCCTTTCAGTCTCCAATAAAATTGGATTACTTCTTTCACCCTTCCACACAGCTATGTCAAATTTTATGGTGCTCTTTTATGACCCTTCTTTCTTCCCTACTCATCAATTCTCTTTTTTTTTTTTTAAATTTTTTTTCCCCCACAAAAGTTCCCCTAAATAAGGTGAGGTGGGGAAATGAGCTAGCAACAAAGCACTGTACCATGTTTTGCTTTGTGCTCAGCTCCTTAAAGGCGTGGCACTGTTTCCATTGAGATGTTTTCTCTGTGGACTTCTCTCCGTCTTAGACGCCTTAAGAACATGATTACCTGAGGTTTAATAAACAAGGCAACTGCTTTTAGAAGATTGGTAGGTTGTAACAATTTTACCAATACAGTAGAAATACAGCAGGGAGTCTTGCCTGAATTTAAGACTGACTGATTCAATGAAATATAGGATAGTAGCTTCCCACCACCAACAGCAACAATATAATGGTGGCCAGGTAGCCTTTTTGCATGATCTGATTTCCTAAGGTTGAATTGAAGGTAAGGAAGACCACAAGATGGAGAAAATGTGACCAGGTACTCGAGAAGAGAAACGATAGTGAGTTTAGACAGGATAATATGGTGTCTAGTCTTCACCCCTAGAACTAAATCCTGTCGAGTGAGGTAGCACTCTCCCTATTTCTGTGCAGATTACACTATGGCTCTGGAGGAAAGAGGCCTTAAGGGAATACAGAAAGTTTTGGCATATCAAGAATTTTCATATTTGGAAGCAAAGGAAGATACAAAGCAGGATATACTCGTTTAGTGGCAGTGGTAGTCACCAAATATTTCAAAGTGGCTATGTTTTTTTGGTTTTAGACTATGTTGGTAATAGACACTAGCAAGGTGGCCATATTTAAAGTATGTGAAGAGACTTGTTTATGAGAACATAGGAAATTCAGGCTACAATCCTCCAACAGCATGGGGAGCATCAAGCTACTGGTATGTAACACCAGGCTAGTCACTGAGAGTATGAACGTAAGTGATCTCATTTTCACAGCCTCACCAATTATGATAGTTGAGCAAGGAAAATAAAACCAGCAAGAACCTTTTGTAAAACTCATCTTACTTTTAGAAAGAATATCTATACCTCAGTGGTCTCAATCTCTGCTTTTGTCAAAAGCTGGTCTAATGCAATTGATAATGGCAAGGAATAGCCTAAGGTGCATGCTAAACACCTATTCCCACTCCATGTTGAAGTTCACCTTTGAGATGGAGAGTTTCAGCTTGGACTAACTTACTGCATTGTTGTCAGGTGACTATGAGTCGGAACTCATGTACGCCCCATGTTCAACAGAACAAAACACTGCCTGATCCTGTGCTAGCCTCACAATCCTTGCTTTGTTCCAGCCCATTGTTGCAGCTGCTGTGTCAGTTCATCTCATTGAGGGTCTTCCTCTTTTTTTGCTGACCCTTTTCTTTACCAAGCATCACATTCTTGTCCGGGGACCAGTCCCTCCTGATAAGACGTTCAAAGTACATGAGATGAAGTGTGGCCATCCTCAATTTTAAGGAGCATCCTGGCTGTACTTCCTCCAACACAGAGTTGTTCATTCTCCTGGCAGTCCATGGTATATTGAATATTCTTAGCCAACACCATAATTCAAAGGTATCAATTCTTCTTTGGTCTTCCTTACTCATTGTACAGCTTTCACATGCATATGAGGTGATTGAAAATACCATGGCTTGAGCCAGGCTCACCTTAGTCCTCAAAGTGACATTTTTGTTTTTTTAACACTTTATAGAGGTCTTTTGCAGCAAAATTGCCCAATGGAATATGTCGATTTGATTTGACTGCTGCTTCCATGGCTGTTGATTGTGGATCCAAGTGAAATGAAATCTTTGACAACTTCAATATTTTCTGTTTATCATGATGTTGCTTATTGGTCCAGTTCTCAGGATATTTGTTTTCTTTGTGTTGAGGTGTAATCCATACTGAAGGTTATAGTCGTTGATCTTCATTAGTAAATGCTTCAAGTTCTCTTCATTTTCAGCAAGAAAGGTGGTGTCATCTGCATATCGCAGGTTGTTAATGAGTATTCTTCCAGTCCGGATGCCATGTTCTTCCTATAGTGCAGTTTCTTGGATGATTTGCTCAGCATACAGATTGAATAAGTATGGTAAAAGGATACAATCCTGATGCACACCTTTTCTGATTTTAAACCATGCAGTAACCCCTTATCCTGCTTGAACACTACCACTTAGTCAATGTATAGGTTCTACATGAGCACAATTAAGTCTTCTGGAATTCCCACAGTTTGCAATGTTACCCATAATTTGCTATGATCCGCACAATTGAATGGCTTTACATAGTCAATGGAAAACCTGGTGGCATAGCAGTTAAGAACTACAGCTGCTAACCAAAAGGCCAGCAGTTTGAATCCACCAGGTACTCCTTAGAAACCCTATGGGGCAGTTTTACTCTGTTCTATAGGGTCGTTATGAGTCGGAATCGACTTGATGGCAACGGGTTTGGTTTTTTGGATATAGTCAATAAAACACAGATAAGCATCCTTCTGGCATTCTTTGCTTTCAGCAAAGATCCATGTGACATCAGCAATAATACCCCTCGTTCCACATCCTCTTCTGAATCCAGCTTGAATTTCTGGCAGCTCCCCTTCGATGTTCTGATGTAACCATTTTTGAACAATCTTCAGCAAAATTTACTTGTGTGTGATATTAATGATATTGTTTGATAATTTCCCACCTTCTGTTGGATCACCTTTCTTTGAAATGTACACAGATATGGATCTCTTCCAGTCAGTTGGTCAGGTAGCTCTGTTCCAGATTCTAACTCCTTACAATAATAATTTCATCATGAGCGGTTTTGATGCTGTACCCCCACTTTTTAAAAATCAAGTGTTGATACAGACATGATAACATGCTTACTTAAAATGTTGATCACTGACCCTTATATAAAACTTTGGAAAAAATTATCTTAGAGTTTATACAAATAATGGGAGATAAATGAATTTAAAGGAAACATGTATGTCATATCTTTTTGTTTTCATTTCACTCCTCACCAGACGCTTGTGAGGAGATAAGTATTATTTTAATGCCCATTTTACAGATATGTAAAGCGAGCTTGAGGAAGTTACAAATTACCCAAGGTACATGTAGAACAAGGATTGGAACCCACATCTGTCTTCCCTCACAGCTCATTCTAACCTATTGCTGCCTCTTTTGAAAAAAAAAATAATAATTTCTCCTTTGTAGATGAAAACAATGTGCACCTACTAGGTTTTCCTTTTTAGATGCCTTCTAGGAAATTTTGGGCTCAAATGTCATAGGTTATTTTATCTGGGTTTCTAAAATAATCTGTTATCCTTATTTAATTGGCCAAATTGTTTTTGCAATGTATTTCCTAAAATATTTTTGAAAAGGGAATGTACATAATCAAAATTTTGATAGACATTAACTCAGGCACATTCTTTTTTTAACCTTATGATCTGGATAACTTGAAAGTAGAATTTATATGTGTGTGTATATATTGGGTTTTATATACACAATAATGTGTGAAGTTACTTTAAAATTGGATATTTAAAAAAAAGATATCTTTGCCTTTACCATCTTCATCCATATTTACTAAGAATGGTATCATTTATTCACCTTAATACAGAAGCTAAAAAAAAAAAAGAGAGAACTATTGGAATAAACAGAGATAGAGGCCAGTCAGAAGCCATCTAAAGCCCATATAACCACAAAAATTTACCCAGGAACCCTGCTTGGTCCCCTAGTTAGCAGGCAGCTATACCTTAGTAAGAGAAAGCAGCATGTTGCCTACTGGATAGCAATTTCCATTGCCTCATATCTTGAAGTATGTCCATGTACAATACAAACGCATGTGCATCGGCAGTTGTGAAACATTCAGGATTTTGTAGGCAGGTGGCGGGACTTTTGTGCCACAGAAGCATGGCTAACTAATGGTCAATGCCAAAGGCATTCAACCTTCACACTCCCTTTGCTGAGTAACATGGTCAGGAACAGTTATGCTGGCCTGTTAGCAAAGGTGGAGAATCCAGTGTCAAATACCACAGAAGCATAATTCAGGAATTTGGACCCAGTGAATGGTTGATTAACGGTCTCTTCCTGTAAAAACTGAATCACTCTGAAAAGATGTCCAGAGAGTATACTGTCGAAAGAGAGCCTGAACCTGAAATGTCATAAAAAGTTTGGCAAGATTTATCTGGCCTAAACACTACACTCTAATTTCCATATGTGTCAAAGGGATTTCATCAGTGCCCATAAGGAAATGTGGTTGTAATGTCTACAGAGACTGAGACGATATTTTGGAAACTACCCATGTAGGGAAAGGTCTTCCATGTATAAGACATATATAAAACGGATGTTATGTAAAAGGTTTTGGATAATGTTATTACATGAACCAGGACTTTAAAAGTAGAAATAGGATATGTCTGATAGAAATAAACTTTGTATATCTAAAAGGTCTTAGTGTTTTAAAAGCCAAGTTATATCTCAGTCTAATACAAGCAATTAATCTTTAAAAAGAAAACAAAGCAATTCCTTTAAAAGACAGTGCTGAGTATTTAGCATAGGTTGGAAATGAAATATATTCTTTTGTAATTCTAAATTTTGATTCCAGCAAATACACATTCCTTTCTCTGACAAAAATTTTACTTAGAAAAATACAAGTTCAAGAAACCTTTATTAATGTAAATTAATATATGCTCATAATGGAAATTTGAGAAAATACAGAAAAGAGAAAAGAAACGTAAAATCACACACACACACAAAATGAAATAAAAAATTGAACATATACGTTTATGTTATGAAACCACAGAGAGAGCTGAGAAACATATAGCTTGGGGACAACAGAGTACTTTCCGGATTCTCTCTTTTCTACATCTTGGCCTCATGTTCTGTGTCAGCTTTAGTCTCTTAATTTGCTCTTGCATGGCTTAGTATGTAGTCAGCTCAGAGCTCACAGACCAAGAGTCTGAACCTGAGAAGATAAAGAAGTCTTCCCCTCTTGCTCTGGTTAGATAAATATTAGGCAAGGCTCCTTGGGCAGCCCAATCTGGTCACATACTCATGCCTGGACCAGTTGCCATGGTTTCCTCTGTATGACCCAGCCAGAACCACAACTCATCCCTATAGCCAAGGAAAGAGGGAACTCTGATTGACAGCCACCATTAAAACCACATGATCTGAGCTGAAGTTCTTCTACACAGGGAAAACAATAAATATCTATTCCAAAAAGTATTTACGAGTTGTAATTATACCAAATTTGTCCTTTTTATTTATTTAAGTTCAGATGCCAATAAAACAAGTTATAGATTTTTGCAAATAAAAGAGAAAAAGATGTATTCCAGGTAAATAAGTAAGGTCCTATCCTTAAACAAGTATCTTGGAAATGACATTATTCTATACTACTCTAAACTGAATTCTAAGCTGAGGAGAGGAAATTTAAAAAAAGAAAAAAAAAAAGTGAAGGGCTCAGTAAATCCAACATAGCCTGTGTGGAAGAATGTCTAATTAAGAAATAATATACAGAGTGTCATGATCTTTCAGGTTTGTCAGATTGCCACCAGCAGCCATGTGGACCCTGACCAGGCCATGTTCTGGAAAGCAAGTTTCTTTCCACAGCAGGAAGGGTATTCTAGACTTCAGGTCGGAAGAAGGTGTAGTAAAAAACCTTTCTAAACCAAGGGTATACCTTGAAGGCGGAAGTCAAGAAATGGCACTGAATTCAAGTTAAGTAAGATGTTTGAATCCAGAATCATCATAAGTCCAGGGGTATGAGAGGCCAACAGAGATAGTAGCACCCAGGAGAGATAAGCAGAACCTGTAACTGGAGAACAACGGCAGAGAGCGCCCTGCTTGGAATATCCTATTGTACAATATTACAGATGAGCAAATTGCCACATACATTATGTAATCAAAGAGCATTTATTAGAAACAAGTACAAACCTGATGTCAAATTTCCTTTAGTTGAAAAGCTGAAGTACCACCTAGGGTTTTTCTCATATCTTTTCTTCCATTTTGTGATAGAAGCCTTCTGTTTGTGTATGGACCAAGGCAACAGGAGAACTGGAAAGGAAGGTAGGGTAACTAATGGCAAAGCAGGATTAAACAACAACAACAACAAAATAATCTGGTTTCTAGCCACTTGCACCTGGTAGAGAGTGTCAAAAAAAAAAAAAAAAAGCCACAGATTTATGCCTGGGGCTTTAGAAATTAAAAAAAAAAAAATCTAGTAATTCTTTTAACAAACATGTACTGAGTACTCATTACCTGCCAGGCAGTGTGTTGGAAGCTAGGGATACAAAGATATAGAAGACACAGTGTCTGCCCCTGAGAAGATTATAATATTAGGGTGAAGGCAGCAAGTAAACAACTTACTCTAATACATTTAATTAGAGTTCTAACCGAGGCAGATATTATTACAAAAATGTAGACAAGTAAGCATTGTACTCTACCTAATGAAAATGCGTGGAGGGCCAGAACGAAGCTGTAAAGAATGACCCAAGCTACGCACAAAACTAAGGCCAATTCAAAAATCTAGATTTGAGCTTAGAAACTACCAGTGGGAAAGGAAATCATGTCCAAACAGATTTCTTGTAAATGTTGAGTACTTCCTGCTTTGGGATGGGCCAGAAATATCAAGATAACAAGTTCAGTGTATTCTGCTGAAATCAGGAAGTAACGAGGACCAGAAAAATCAGATTAAAAAAAAAAAAAGAATACTTACAAGATTTGATGGGAGAAAATGGTGTTGGATTTAGAACAAGATATAGGAAAGATATAGGATATAAAGATATAATATAGGTAGGTTTATTTTTCATTACAGATGCCAGTTCACCAGCTCAATTTAGTGTTTATTCCCTTCAACCCAGCAATCTTCCAAAAGATTAAGAAGAGCCCTTATTTGTCTCTTATTCAGCAAGACTTGCAATAGAGAAAACTTTAAAAAAAATTCTTCCCAGCTCTATTCTCCTTCTCTCCTTCCATGACCTCTTGTAAGTCTTTGATCATTTGAAAGGAATGTGTGGGTGGTGTGTAACCTTTAGATTCATTTTCTGCCAATTTACTAGAGGGAAGTTTTCTTTTACTTTTCTCCCCCCTTCCCCTAAGTTCTGCACAAAACCTCATCTCACTGCCTTGTGCAAAGCCACTCAGAGGTGTCCTTGAAAGACTCCAGTGAAAAGAGAAGGGAGCTGGGAAACCAGACAGCACCCCCTCAAAACCAGATTTTTGTGGGCCCAAAACAATCTTGTCCCTTTGTGTGGGATGGCTAGTGGTTGGTGAGTCATGTTACCAGGTGTATTTATAGACCATGACTTTAAAAAAAAAAAAAGAAAAAAGCAGCTATCTCCTCTTAAGAGTCTCAGAATTAGGAAAGAGAATAGCCAGAGGAATGTTTGAAATCAGAAATGTTGCTATTACGTGAGAGCAGGCTAAATTCAACAGATCATTCTAGGAGAAAACAGTCCACTTAAATGGCAAGGACTCTGGGTTCTCTGTATAAAACCAAACAAAACCAGCTGCCACCTGAGGCCATTCTGACTCACAGTGTGTCCTCTGTATAATGTACAAGATTGTTCATATAGTGGCTTGCACTTGAATGATGTCAGTGAAATTTGTTGGGGAATCATTAGTAAAGATTGCCAATGAATAAGTTGATTCTCATTTGTTTCATGTATCTATTTCTTATTTCAGTGTGAAATATGCCTGTTGTAAAGGAATGATATTCTCTTTTCGTAAGATTCCTTTTTATATTTACGAAATGGTTAAGGTTAATTTTATAAAACATAATGGCTGAACTACTATATTGGGTGCTAGGTGGGCAGAACAGAACAGGAAGTGGTAACTGAATATTGAGTCCAAAAAAAAAATGTTTACCTGGTAACCTGAGTTACTGACTGACTAGTAACCTGAGTTGGAAAGCTTTCCTTGTTCTAAGAGCTCAGAACCACTCAACCACTTCTGAATTTGTTTCCAGAGTGAGTTCCTCAGGCAGTAAATAGGAAAGGGGCCCAAAATGGAGTTCTAGTTTTAAAACAAGAAAAGTCTAGCACTGGTAGAGAGATGGAATGGCTCTTCAAGAAAAGATGGCTACTTGGTGTCTGCAGACAGTTGTTTAAAAGTGGTCTCCAAAGAGGGATACACTTACCCAAAAGGTATGCAAGATCATCCACTTTAATGAGAAAACAAAAAATGAGGGGTAGAAAAAAAAAAAAAAAAGCTTAAGAAAAATAGTTGAGCTTTACTAATATTTAACACATAGATTTAAAAAAAAAATTACCGTTGAGTCAATTGTGACACATAGCGACTCTATAGAACAGAGCAGAACTGCTCCATATGGTTCCCAATGCTGTAATATTTATGGAAGCAGACCACCATATCTTTCTACTGGGGAGCAGCTAGTGGGTTCAAGCCACCGACATTTCAATTAACAACCAAATGCTTAACCACTGTGCCACCAGGGCTCCTTATATAGCACGTGTATAATTTGGGTATATTAAATATATACTTATTTTGAGGTTGTATGTTTTACTGGTTGGCTTTTGTAACTCATTAGCTTTTGGTCTCTTTTTGTCTGTGTCATTTATTGCTGGTACCAAAGTGTTTAGAAGAGTGCTAGGATACAGAAATGTTTAAAAAAAAATTGAATACATTCGATCACCAAGATTGGAGATTATTTAAAATCAAGTGTGATAAAGATGAAGTTTTTCAAATGATGAAATCAACTTCATGCATCAAATAGTGTTTATAGTTTTGTCAAATTGTATTGATCAGAACACCACCTGTCAATGGCTCCCATCAGACAGCATGTTCTTCAGATAAGAGAAAGATGAAACAAAATGATCCAAGGCCCCAGGCAGGCTTCTCTGCAAGGCAAAAAGGGAAACTTCTTTCTCAATGGGAGTGCAACACTGGAGAAACTAGGGAGAGGCTGCAATGACGATGGAAGGTTTGGGAGAGCCTAGGGATTCTATAAGTCCCAAGACTAGTACAAATTCCAACCATTCTCAGCAACTGGACCAGAAATTTTTTTACCTTTTGCAGTTTAACAGGAAAAGGGAAAGTCTTATATACTCCGACTAAAATAAAAAACAAAAGTCAGAAAGAAACACATTTGCAAGTCATACGGACCTAGGTTTAAATACCAGTTCACCTGTTTATTGCTTGTATAATCTTGATCAAATTACTTCACTTCTCCAGCCTCACTTTGCTTATTGATTACGGGGGGGGGGGGGGGGGGAAAAGCCACTAGTCCTGATCTCACAGGTTTGTTGTAATGAATAAATAAATTAACATCCATTTTCTTGCTCTAAGTTTTTCTCATAATGTTTAACAATTTTTATTGAGCCTGGCTAACACCAATAGTGTTATTTACTGTTCTTTTCTTAAATACATGTTTTTAAAAAGAAAACTTTGTATCACTGTCATGGATTGAATTATATCCCCCAAAAAATATGTGTATCAATTTGGTTAGGCCATGTTTCCCAGTATTCTGTGGTTGTCCTCCATTTTGTGATTGTAATTTTAAGTTAAGAGGATTAGGGTGGGATTGTAACACCACCCTTACTCAGGTCGCCTTCCTGATACATGGTAAAGGGAGTTGCCCTGGGGTGTGGCCTGCACCACTTTTCATCTCACAAGAGATAAAAGGAAATGGAAGCAAGCACAGTGGGGGACCTCATACCACCAAGAACGCAGCACCAGAAGCAGAGCACATCCTTTGGATCTGGGGTCCCTGTGCCTGAGAAGCTCTTCAACCGTAGGAAAACAAGGACTTTTTCCCAGAGCCAATAGAAAGAGAAAGCCTTCCCTTGGAGCCGACATCTTGAATTTGGACTTTTAGCCTACTTTACTGTGAGGAAATAAATTTTTCTTTGTCAAAGCCATCCACTTGTGGTATTTCTGTTATGGCAGCACTAGATGACTAAGACAATCACTATCATAATTATTACTTACCATAAATAGAAAGTATCACAAAAATGAACACCTAGCTCTTAAAATTAGGGGAAATCACATTTTTTTAGTTGCCTAGACAGCCCCAGTTTATATGTGTTGTCCTGGTGTAAAATTATTAACATTCCTTTTACTCACAAAAGTATCCCAGTCTAGACAATAAATGATGGAGTCGCTCCACTTAAAATTATCTCATGCCCCATCCGCCAGGACTGTGCAAACCTTTGGAAAATACTGACTCATACATGTAACATGCCTAACAGAGGACCTGGCACTGGAAAGCACTCAATCATGAAAGTTTTCTTCCTTTTCTAGAGTGCAAGTGAGGTGGTAATCATGGCCCTAACAGCTCTAGAGGACACAGAGAGTGGTCAAAAGGGGACAAACACCGTGGGGAGATAGAACACAAAGAGATCAACAGCTGTGGTCATCCTTTCCCATCTGGGTATCCCCTCATACTACTATTGAAACAGACATGCAATGGATACCGGGTCATTTTGGGGTAAGTGTGTTAAAGAATGAGCATGATATAACAACTCTGAAAACTGAAAAAGTGGCTACTTTTTAAAAAGCACCTAAACCCATTGCTGCTGAGTCAATTCCAACTCATAGCTACCCTATAGGACAGTGTAGAACTGCCCCATAGGGTTTCCAAGGAGCAGCTGGTGGATTAGAACAGCTGACCTTTTGGCTAGCAGCTGAGCTCTTAAGCACTGTACCACCAGGGCTCCAAGAGGCACCCAAAGCACTTAAAAATGATAAAATATTAAATCAACAGGGTCTCTGCCTCTCTCTCTCTCTATGTGTGTGTGTTCGTAATATATATGTAAGATATGTGCCTGAGATAAAGAAAAGACGGTAGGAACTTGTGAGACCATAAAAATTGTGGCAAGAGTCCAACTTTTTGAATCTGAGCTTTGGTTGAGTTAACTAATTTGGTGGTGACTGGAGAGAGGGTTGAACTTAGATTCTCTTAGATCTTCTTGCATTTCATGGATGATAATACCATATAACCCAAAGGGATAATACTCAAGTTTTGTAAGCATCTGAATCCATTTACCTTTTCTAGCCTAGAAAACATTTTTCCTGAAATGAGTGAATTAGCAATGCAGCTATAGTTAAAACAGAAATATTGTGACGATAAGTATTGAATGAAAATTTTGAGTTGTGAGAAGGGGTGTAAACCATTCCTGAGAGACAGTGTTTGCATAACTCCCATCTTCCAGTGAAGCCTGTAGCCTTACTAGTGTCATTTCCTTTATCATATTAGGAATGATTGTCAACTCCCCTTGCAAAGGCCAAAAAAAAAAAATTTTTTTTTCAAGAGTATAGAGTAAAATGAGTAAATCTTAAAGTTCAGATTTCTAGGTACTCAGTCTAATATTTTTTATATTTAATTAATAGAGAAATGACTGTTTAATTCAGTAGCTATCTCAGTTTCACGGCAAAATGGATTCTGGATTGTTTTATTAAGAAAGGGGGTTGAGTAGCACTTTTCTAATTTCAACCTATGTTAAGAGTGTTACAAAATTTTGTTCTAAATAATATACCAAACAACAAAGAAGTAACAGAAATAACTCAGTGATCAACAACCACAAGCAGATAAAGGAAAATATGAGCCCTTTGAAAGGTTAAAGAAAAAGTTCAAGCAGCCAGAGTTCTGTGCATCTGCTATCTGAGGCTTTCTGAAAACTCCTTCAGGTGCAAAATACCTTTCCAAGCGAAAGAGTTTTGAAAGTGGTTTCAACTCTTCTGATCTGTAACTGTCTAAACCAAGAAAACACTTCCTTTGTCTGATCATTGGTAGGCGCTTGGGTATGCAGAAAGGATAAGGTACCAAGTGGAAGGTACTTCCCCAATACCTATTAACATACAGTTCTAAATGCTGGGCAGTTTGTACATTGAAACAGTAGTTTTTGAAATGAGCACAGGGCATTTTGTGTAAAAAGATATCCGGTGTGGTTTTTCTTCAGAATAGGAGAGAAAAAAAGATTGAAAAAATATACTTCATTATAAGATAGGAACTTAAGTATAGATAAGTTTTGCTGGCATTTGCGTTGTTGCTGTTCTCTGAGAGGAAAATTTTATTCAAGGTTTAACTGAGGCTACCTCTAAGAAAAACTGTGGATATTATGGAAGGAGATGACGCTAGACCTCCTTCTGCTTTGATTTCTAAGTCTCACTCACTCATACGTTCACTATAACACTAGTAAATTGTAGTCACCCTTTCCAGAAGCATTTAAAGGGACATGCTATCCCCAAATTGATTTAGAGAATCAATACAATCCTGATGAAACTTCCAGCAGACTTTTTAGAAATTGACAAGCTGATTCAGAAATTGATAAGGAAATGCAAATCACCTAAATTTACCAAAGCCATTTTAAGAAAGAACAAAGTTGGAGGAATTACGCTACCTGATTTCAAGATTTACTATAAAGTTTACATAATCAAGACAATGTGGTAGTTGCAAAAATTAGACATACAGATCAATGGCATGGAATAAAAAGTCCAGAAATTGAGCCATACTATATGATTATTTTACATGAAAGTGTCAAAGCAATTCAATGGGAAAAGGCAATTCTTTTCAATAAATGAAGCTGGAACAAGTGGATATCTGTATGAAAAAACAGAATAATCCTTGACCCTTTGGAAACCCTGGTGGTGTAGCGTTTAAGTGCTACGGCTGCTAACCAGAGGGTCGGCAGTTCGGGTCCACCAGGGGCTCCTTGGAAACTCTATGGGGCAGTTCTACTCTGTCCTATAGGGTCACTATGAGTCGGCACTGGGTTTGGTTTTTTTGATTTTGACCCTTCCCTCACATGATACACAAAAATTAATTTGAAATTAATCATAGACATAAATGTAAAAGGTAAGCTATAAGATTTATAGAAGAAAACATAAAAATTCTTGTGAACCTGAGGTAGGCAAGTTTTTTTTTTAAAAGACTACACACACGAAAGAAACGTGAAGTATAAACAAAGATAAAAAGGCAAGCTACAGATTGCCAGAAAACATGAACCATAAAATAAGACAAAAAGGAAAGTCCAAATTCACTAATTAAGAATTTAGAATATATAAAGAACTTTGACGAGTCAATAATTCTTTAAAAAAATAACAGGCAAAAGTTTTACATACACTACACAAAATAAAAATATTAATGGCTGATATGACTGGCCAATAAGCACCTGAAGACTCAACATTATTAGATGCAAGGAAATATAGATTAAAACCACAATGAAAAACCACTGAAAATACACAAGAATAGCTAAAATGAGAAAGATTGACAATGCCAAGTGTAGGTGAGGATATGAAACAACTGGAAGTCTCATAAACTGTAGCTGGGATTATACAATGATAGAACCACTTTGTAAAAACTCTTTGGTGGTTTTTGAAAAGTTAAATATACCATATGACTGAGCCATACGACTCCAAGTTATGTAAAAATACCAGGGGAAATGAAAACATATGTCCAGACTAAGACTTGTATATAAATGTTCATAACAACTTTATTCATAATTGTAAAAAACTGAAACCAACACAAGCAGAGGCATGAGTCAACAAACATATCTACTTAAGGGAACATTATTCAGCATCAAAATGGAATGAACTACTGAAATAAATGTACAACAACATAATTGAGGCTCGAAATCATTATGATAAATTAAAGAAACTAGACAAAAAAGAGCACATATTGTTTGATTTCATTTACCTAAAACTAAAAAAAAAATAATTAAAATGCAAGCCAATATACAGGGACAGAAACTAGGTCAGTAGTTGCCTGGGGAAATTGGAGAGGATGGACTGCAAAGGGGCATAAGGAAACGTAGGGCTAATGTAAATGTTCTGCATCTTGATTGTGACCCTGGTTTCAAGGGTGCATAAAACATCTAGAATTGTTTGATTTAAATGGATATAATTTCTTGTATGCAAATTACATCTCAAAGTTGATTTAAAAATCCTAAAGGCCAAGAAAAAGAGAATTATGGAGAAATGTCAATGTATTTATTCATTCACTCACATATAAATAGAACGTCCTATGATAGATTGCAAAAACAAATAACTGACCACTGCCTTGATGGAATCCATATTATCACTAAGGAGACAAACATGTAAGTAATTAATACTTTAAAACATGAGTCACATTGGAGATATGGACAAAGCACTGTATGAGTAAAGTAGATGGAAAGGTTAGTTTCGCCTCAATTAAAGATGTAGAAGGAAGGAAGATATAAGGAGGATGAGGGAAGGATTGACAGAAGTAAAGTTTGAGCTAGACCTTGAATGATAAATAAGGTTCACAGGGTGGTTAGGTGGACACTCCAAACAGAAGGTGTAGCATATATACAAGTGTGGAGATATAAAATATATAGAAGGCTTGCTGTGGTCAGGGAACGGTGGCAGAAGTTGGGAGTAGACAGGTATGAGGCACATACTGTGAATTATCTTATATGATAATGAGCTTGAAATTATCACAGAGAAGGTGAAGAATTGGGACAGGGGAATTGGTATGATTAGCTCTAGCAACAGGAAGACTAATTAAAATGCTACATATGATAAAACTATTTTTTAAAAAAAAGCAAAGAAATAATAAAGACAACATTCAAGAGAGTTCTTACCTCTAGAAAGAAGCAGGATATATAGGCAGGGAGAGGGGTACATAGGTAGATGATGCAAGTTATCTTCCTAATTTTGGGTTAGGTGGTGTTCATTATAGTATTATGCTTTAGACTTTGATATAAGTCACATATTGTGTTTTGTGTGGATCAAATATCACATTTTTAAAAGACAATTAAGAAGGAAAGTTAGATGGAAGAAATTATCAAAGAAAAAAAATCTATAGCAAAAGTTTGTACAAGATAGGTTAAGGACTTGTGTAGAACAGAAGTAGTGGTAGTTGGGATGAATAGGAGCAATGTTGTTGAATGGAAAAAGGTGGGGAATAAACAAGAAGGAAAATTTAGAGATAACTTCTAGGACACTAGCTCTGGAAACTATGGGAAAGAGAATGCCATTCTGTTGCTGAAATATATTTGAGAGAGGAGCTTCCCTATGTCTCGTAAAATGAAACAACAGAAGTGATTATCTGCTTGACCTACACAGAGTTAGCCCAGAATCCTATAAACCTTAAATGTAAGAGCCTGTTTCTTATAACACAACAGTATTACCGCCACAAGGAAATGTATATACATATTTGTTATAATACAACATAGTATTTCTTATAATACCACAGATTATAAGAAATCCTTAAACTGAATAGCAGATCATCCATCTGCAAAGGTTATTTGTATAAAAGAGGCACAACAAAGCTTTTGTTGAATCATTTCAGGGTTTCACTCCTCACTTGAGTAACCTGTGGGTTAAAAACAAAAGAACTCCCTCGTTTTACTTGTCTACTCCTGGCTTCACCAGAAGCGATTAAGGAAAATCAAGGACTTGTTTTCAGAGAATGGGAAGATTTCCAAGAAAGTTTATTCTGATGAAATTAACAAAGCAAGTTCACTTTTTTGTTAACATGTTTGTTCCCTTTTACCCTCATTAAAGCTTTTGATGTTAAATAAATGAAATGCTATAGCATAGATTACTGACTCTAAATGTGAGGGTTCTAGAACCTTCTCTACTCTTGATTTTGTTCTTAGAGTCACATAAAATGGATTTCAAAGTGTTGAGATAGAATAAATTTCACAGGTTTGCAAAAGTTTCAAAAAGCATCTTGGGATGAATCTTGGAGTTCAATGAAAGGTTTAAAAATATCAGCTTTAAATTATGCTCTTTTTTTTTTTTAGCAAGTAATAAGATATGAACTTGCACTCAAATCCTAGTTATCAGTTATCTTAAATTAGAATTAACTACAGTACCGTGGAAGGTGTCAAGAAATCCTGGCTTATACATGGTTAGAAAGCATAGTTAGGTCCTTAATTACAAAAATCGGACCCTTTTTCTGACTTCTCTATTCCTGTTCCTTTCTGGGCCATATAGGAATGAACCCCCAAAATAATTTTTAACAAGATAAAGGGAACTAATTTGGTGGGAGAAACAGGAAAAACTCCCAAGATGAAATTTAAAGTTGTAGAAGTCAACACAATATGTAGGACCTTTCCTACGTTTTAGCCCACACAATAAACAGTATGTAAATGTGTTGCTCATACCAGACGGTGCCCCAAATTTAGTTATGAAATTCAAGGTAATTTTCAAAAAGCTTCAATTTCTCAAATATCTGAGTTATTCGCAGTGCTAATAAAGGAGATGACTGGTACAGTACAGAAACATGAGAGTTAACGAGTAAGGATTTGCCAAACTTTTCAATATTGTTGATGAAAGAAGGTGCCCAGAGAGTGAACAGATATGTTTTAAATGTCTTGGCAGACATCCTCTGATAGTAGAAGTGGATGCATTAATCTAGCATAACTGAAAAATAAATTACTTTCGTTTCCTTTAAAAATTTTGTTTGCTTTAGTTACTCAAGAGTGATCTATAATATTTTATTTTCTGTAGGCATTTTATTTCTACAAGCCAAGTGAATGATAGTCGCAACAATCTTGGTTTTTGTTTTCATTGTTTCACACACACATACACAACACACACACAACAAGGAGGACCTAATGTTAGTAACTCTATATGTGCTACTCTTGTACCATTTCAGATTTGTATTTAGGGTAATGGGCTCATTCATTAAAATACTCTTTAAGGGCAATATTGACATAAAATATAATCATTTAAATACAAGGAAACAAAGCCTATATCTTATGAACTTATTTTTACTCACTGATTCATTTTAATCTTGCTCAAAAATACTAAGAATTTAGCACTTTGTTAGAAACTCTAAGGACTATAAAATAAATAAAAGAGATTCTTCAACATGTTAGTTTTCAAAGAACTTAAGCCCTGGTTGAGAGAACTACAAATATACACATGGGAAGTAAAGGACATGGATATATTTAAGATAATATAGAAAAAGTGGTATACCTGAGAGAATGTGAGCAAAGGAATGAGCAGTACAGAGCTAGGAAAACAAAGACTTTGATTATAGCTTAGGAAGGTATGCAAGAAGTTCAGGAGAATTTCCTTAACTCAGTCCTGGGACTTAGGACATACTTAAACAAAATACCTAAATAAGAAGCCCTAGTAAGATTGGTAACACAGTAATCCTGATATGGAGCTCTAAGTTTTCACTTTAAGTTATGAAATAGTTATGGGTTCTATCAAACATAAGTAAGAGTGACACCCGGAGGGAGTCTTAATGAACTTGAGGATAGTTGCAATACCAGGAACTTCTCAGTTTTCATGATCTAGGAAGGGGAGAAGCCCCATCTTATTGAAAGGTAGGTCCCTTCAGTGACATTTATTCTAGAGACTGGCCGATAAAATGTGTGTGTGTGCGGGCGCACGTGTGTGTGTGTGATTTAATAACTTTGTTGTCAATTTTAAGTTAGTGTTATCAAAAGGGTCAAAACTATATCACGGCTAAAAAAAAAAAAACCCCTGCATTGATGGGCTCTTTCTGCATAGCACTTCCTTTTTAGTTTCTTCTCAACCCTCAGTAGGACCTAATCTGGTAATTTGGATGAGATAAGGTGACTTCATACATTGAAAACCATTTTTGGTCATGGATTTTGTCTTAGGAAGACAGAATTGTTCTGAAAATGAAGTGACATTGTTGCTCTAACAGTCTCCTGAACTGTTCTCTGACTGGGATGATTGCCTCTCCTGGGCAGGGATCCTGAAATGTGGCTTGACTGATTTACCAGAAGCAGTAATTGTTTAATGTGAGGGTTGTTTCATTTCCCTGGTGCTGCTGTGCTTGCAGAAAGTGGGCTAGTGAGTTAAAGAAGAAGCTGACTGGGAAAGGAAATCAATGCTTCTGAGTGCCACCTTCCCACCCTCAAGACACTTACTGAAAAAGCTTTGCTCCTTGGCCTTCTCCTATTCTCTTTAGCTCTCTTCCTTGGTTGTCTTTAACATTGCAGTCTTCAATTTGAAATCCTACTTGAATGTCTCCAAAATGCATACAGACTTAACATTTCCTGATACCTCCTAGATAATTCCACCTGGGTGTCCCACCAGAATCTCAATCTCAATGTACCTAAAATTAAAACAACTACCTTCTCTGAAAAATTGGCCCCTTTTTCTGATTTCTCTATTCCTGTTCATTGCTGGACCATATACAGTCTCTCAGGAATGAGCTCTCAAAATAATTTTTAACAAGATAAAGGGAACTAATTTGGTGGGAGAAACAGGAAAAACTCCCAAGATGAAATTTAAAGTAGTAAAAAAAAAAAAAAAAAAAAAACCCGCTAGAAGTCAACATAATATGTAGGACCGTTCCTACATTTTATCCCACACAATAAATAGTACCTAAATGTGTTGCTCATACCAGACTGTGCCCCAAATTCAGTTATGAAATTCAAAGTAATTTTCAAAAAGCTTTAATTTCTCAAATATCTGAGTTATTTACAGTGCTAATAAAGGAGCTAATTGGTAAACTACAGAAACATGAGAGTTAACGAGTAAGGATTTGCCAAAATTCTCAATGTTGTTGATGAAAGAAGGTGCCCAGAGAGTGAATAGATATGTTTTAAATGTCTTGGCAGACATCCTCTGATAGTAGAAATGAATGCATAAATCTAGCATGACTTTATTATATTAGCCATTTAGACCATTAAACCTTCTCCAATTAGTTGACTCTGAGAGTTATTTCCACAGAAACTTAACGTAACAGGCAGATATCAATAAAATTGAGATAATGTCATCTACTACAGGGTATTATCAGAATTCAATCAGGGATCCTGGCTGAGTTAGGACTAGGATTTGGACATGATTGGTGTGTGGCACAAGCAATCCCACCTGTACCTTCACCACAATCCACATCTACCATATCTATTGCTTCCATTGATTTCTCTGGAAGTTTGAAGAGCTGTTTAATACTCTCAAGAGGCAAGCAGCACCACATGACTTCATGTTTCACATTAAAGTGGTACCAGCATGAGACTTCACCTACCGTTTTGACAGGAAATCCAGTATCCTTAGAGATCCTACTTTCTTCCTTGGGTCATTTAAGGACTTTGAAAGACTTATTCAGTAAAAAAAAAAAAGTAGTCCGGCACTTCCACTTTCAAGACAGGCGCCCCGCCTCTCTCAGTCTATAGCTGCCATCACTGTCAGTGCACTTTGCTGCCTCATGGTGCAGCGACTGGATGCTAGTTCTCTACAACTTTCCAAGAGCTGCAACTCTGAGTCCAAGAAAAGCCCTGTCCAGGCAAGCCTGGTCCTTCAAGGAAGGACTATTGCCCCAACATCTTTACTCCCTCTGGGCCAAACTTGGCCATGTACAATCTCTACTCAGGCTGCCAAGGCTGCAGTTCGTGGTGGTCTGCTCTTTCTGTCCCATAAAGAGCCTTTCTTATCTCAGGTCCCGCCACTCATCCCGTCTAGGTTCAGGCGTCTGCATTGATGGAAACTGAAACCACCATCTCTCTTCCCAAGTTAATGTTTCTATCCTGGGCAGTCTACTTTCCTTTTTGGCCCCCTCTTTCTCCTTCTATAGCAACAGTCCTCAACTGCCTATCAGAATCTCAGGATCCCAGCCTTCAGAAACCTAAAATACCCTGTATGTCTTCCTTAGGAACAAAAAGGACTCAGATTTAGATGTACAAGTTTTTGTTTACCTTCCTTGGCTAAAAAAAAAAAAAAAAAATTTTTTTACCTTCCTTGGCTAGATCATTTTTATTCCTTTCTAATCTGCTACTCTATGCCAAGAACAGATTGGGAGACTTCTTCCTACAGCAGAGGAAAACAGAACAATGTAAGTTAATTTCTAAATAGGCCACGCTGCTACTGAGATAAAATGTGTGTAACAAAACATTTCATAACAGAAGCTAAATTGCAGGAATA
Source organism: Loxodonta africana (assembly GCF_030014295.1). Lineage (NCBI taxonomy): Eukaryota > Metazoa > Chordata > Mammalia > Proboscidea > Elephantidae > Loxodonta > Loxodonta africana. The sequence continues at coordinate 33,637,579 of NC_087347.1, read as the reverse complement.
GGGGATAGCCACTGAGAGATGATTCACCATGGGCAAAGGAATCTGGGCTGAAGATCAGGACTAGGCAATAAGACTGAAGAGTCAAAGATTAGTGGTTGGAAGTATATAGTTTGGAGTTGATCTTGCTCAGCCTGGTGGCTCTACACCCTGTGTGTTTTTGTGTGTGTGTATCTGTATCTGTGTGCATGTTAAACAAGTCAAAAATAACTGAAGAAGCTTTTATCCATCAGCCCTAAGCAAGGCTTCTAAAGAAAGAAAGCATATAGTAGGGGATACCATTTTTCTACAGAAGGAGTGAGGGAAAGGTGTGGAGCCCAGAGCATCCACAAGGGTCAGTAGGATATAGCTAGTGGCAGGAAAGGCAACAGGAACAGAAATGACTCAATGGCAGCACACTGGTGACTAGGGGACCATTGCCTAAGGGAGCTCCAAATGATGGTTCGGCAAACCCAGCAGTCACCTGGGTGAATTCAGTAAAAAAAAAAAAAAAAAAACAGTAGTCCAGGCAAATTGGAGGTGGTAAAAAAAAAAAATAAAAAGTGGTAGCTTGAGCAAATTCATTTCTACAGCAGCAACTGAAAAAAAATCTATCTGAATTCATCCAGTTGAAAACCAAGATGAAAGTATCCACTGAATGATTCCTGAAAAGGACTGTGAAGACTCCTAGAGAGATGCTAGAAAAGGGGAGAAACAGTACATATTTGATGTCTTCGTATCATGAAGATGGAGCTAAAGTTAAGGAGACAACAGACTTTGGATTGAACAATAGAGTGCTTTTGTTTGTACACCCAAATGGATAATGTCTGGTAAGGAAAATTTTAGTGTATTAAAAATGTAACATAGTAGAAATTAAGCAAATTTTCATTTCTTTCCTTACCCTGTTATATTGCTCCTTCTCATTTATGGTGTGTGTGTGTGTCTGTGTGTGTGTTTTGATGTTAGTTTCCTTGAGCTTGATTCCCTCTGACTAAACTGATAAAAATCATTTGTTTTTGGACCTTCCAAGCTGAGTATCCAAATAGAGCCATTATAAACAAGGGACATTCACATCATGGCATGAGATACCTGGCGAGTCTTCTTTCACAATTTCCCTTTATTTTTTTGATTTTCTACTGTCATAATTATAACCCAGACCCTAATTAACTCTCATTTCTCCATCCAATGAATCTTACACACACCTTCCATCATGCCTTTTCTAATTCCATTACTTCTACTTAGAATTCCTCTATATCTAACCTGCATTTCAAGGTCCAGCTCAGTATTACCTCACTCATGAAGATATTCCACATCAATGATGCAGAAATTAATTATCCCTTCCAGGAAGTCTTATGGCAATGACAGTCACACAAATGGTGCATTTTTACTTCCTTGTTCGGCAGTAAGTGCTAGTGTGTGTGTGTGTGTGTGTGTATTCCATATACTCATTAATGATTTGGGAAGTTCCCAAGGACAAGAACCACATCTTTAAATTCTATCATAGTGCTCCTTGCTCATGTCAAACCTTCCCTGCTAACTTGTTCACCACATATCTCAGCCTGCCTGCCCCTCCAAATGAGGGTGGTTCAAGCTAGCTATTATGTGCATAAAAAAAAAGGGAAGTTTTTGAAAGTGGAAAAGCTTAGAAAATACTATTTGATTCACACCAAATCACATGTTCCCTCTCTTAGGAATGTATCTGACCCTTCAAATCCTCTAGATTTTAATGATATTTTTCATTTTTTTTTCAAATCTCCCATAGTATTCACGAACAGAAAAGCCTGACAAAAACATAAAATCGTATATATAAATGAGTTTCCCTACTGGTTTCTATATTATTCTCTTTTTTTTTACTGGAATTGAAATTACTTAAAAATATTTTATAAGTACCATATTCATGACTCATAGGCCAATAATTCAGCATAAACTAAATGAATAAAGTTAAAGCTAAATAAGCCATGCATTAAATTCACTGTTGCAAATTTGTTGTCTCTAAACAATTCGTTTCAGTACTAATTAGTTAAGTCAACTATAACTTGAAGATACAACTCTAAAGAGGGGCAATCTTTACAGCCTTTTAAAATGCAGGTACAACTGTGCCATAAAATATTCCATCAGTATTTGTACATTTGAGAATTCTTTAAGACCCTTGTCTTAGTTATATAGTGCCACTTTAACAAAAATACCACAAGTGGATGGCTTTAACAACAACAAAAAATTATCCTTTCACAAAGCTTAGGGGACTAGAAGTTTGAATTCAGGGCACCAGCTCCAGGGGAAGGCTTTCTGTCACTGTTGGCTCTGGGGGAAGGTCTTTGTCATCAATCTTACCCTGGTCTAGGAGCTTCTCAGCACAGGGACCCCAGGTCCAAAGGGTGCACTCTGCTCCTGGCTCCTCTTGCTTGGTGATAATGAGGTCCCTCTGGTCTCTGCTCAATTCTCTCTTTTGTATCTCAAAAGAGATTGACTCAAAATACAACCTAATCCTATAGATTCAGTCCTGCCTCGTTAACATAACTGCCTTTCATCCTGCCTCACAGAGGTTAGGATTTACAACATATGGGACAATCACATCAGATCACAAAATGGTGGACAACACCACAATACTGGGAATCTTGACCTAGCCAGGTTGATGTGCATTTTGGGATACACAATTCAATCCAAAACAATCCTCTACAGCCTTGCCAAATTTTGTTCTATAATTTAAGTTGTTGTTGCTGTTGTTAGGTGCCGTCGAGTTGGTTCTAACTCATAGCTACCCTACGCACAACAGAATGAAACACTGCCTGGTCCTGCGCCATCCTTACAATTGTTATTATGCTTGAGCTCATTGTTGCAGCCACTGTGTCAATCCACCTCGTTGAGGGTCTTCCTCTTTTCCGGTGACCCTGTACTCTGCCAAGCATGATGTCCTTCTCCAGGGACTGATCCCTCCTGAAAACATGTCCAAAGTATGTAAGATGCAGTCTCGCCATCCTTGCCTCTAAGGAGCATTCTGGCCGCACTTCTCCCAAGACAGATTTGTTCGTTCTTCTGGCAGTCCATGGTATATTCAATATTTTTCACCAACACCACAATTCAAAGGCGTCAATTCTTCTTCCATCTTCCTTATTCATTGTCCAGCTTTCACATGCATATGATGTGATTGAAAATACCATGGCTTGGGTCAGGCACACCTTAGTCTTCAGGGTGACATCTTTGCTCTTCAACACTTTGAAGAGGTCCTTTGCAGCAGATTTACCCAATGCAATGCGTCTTTTGATTTCTTGACTGCTGCTTCCATGGCTGTTGATTGTGGATCCAAGTAAAACGAAATCCTTGACAATTTCAATCTTTTCTCCATTTATCATGATATTGCTCATTGGCCCAGCTGTGAGGATTTTTGTTTTCTTTATGTTGAGGTGCAGTCCATACTGAAGGCTATGATCTTTGATCTTCATTAGTAAGTGCTTCAAGTCCTCTTCACTTTCAGCAAGCAAGGGTGTGTCATCTGCATAACCCAGGTTGTTAATGAGTCTTCCTCCAATCCTGATGCTCCGTTCTTCTTCATATAGTCCAGCTTCTCGTATAATTTAAGTAGACCAAATAAATAAATAAATAAAATTGATTGTACAAGAGGAAAATGCACCTCATAGGAATGGTTTCTAGGATAAAGCAACTTTAATTCAAGTTTCACTCAAGTTTATAAGTTACTTGATCCTAAGATATCAAAAAAACGCTAAGCTGACCCCACTCCAGTTACTAGTAAATGGTATTTACTAGGTATATGACATTAGTCTTAGTATATTGTGTCCTGGTTTGCTCATATGGAGCCCTGGTGGCACAGTGGTTGAGAGCTCAGCTCCTAACCAAAAAGCTGGCAGTTCAAATCCACCTAGCTACTCCTTGGAAATCCTATGGGGCAGTTCTACTCTGTCCCATACGGTTGCTATGAGTTGAAATTGACTCGACCTCAAAGGGTTTGGTTTCAACCGGTTTTCCTCATATGAAAAGCAGAGATTAAAACTAGTGCCTGCTTCCTAGATTAATTTCCTAGATTAATTAAGAGGGTTAAATAAACTAAACCACATAAAGCTAAAACAGCGTCGAGTCCACAATTAGTGCTCAGTAAATGTTGACTGTTATTATTAGGTGATAACAATTACATTTATATGTGTCTATACAATAGACACAATACCAGAAAACCCTGTTGGCATAGTGGTTAAGTGCTACAGCTGCTAATCAAAAGGTCAGCAGTTCAAATCTCCCAGGCGCTCCTTGGAAACTCTATGGGGTAGTTCTACTCTGTCCTATAGGGTTGCTATGAGTCGGAATCAACTCGACGGCAATGGGTTTGGTTTTTTGGGGTTTATACAATACCAAAATAAGACTAATTAAAAAAAATATTAACCATGGATTTTATTCCAGAGACTAGACTGTGAAGGGAAAAAGGATAAACAAGCATGAATTTAAAAACCTCCAATGATTTTCTCAAATACGGCTCAAATGTTTTTAATTTCATTTGTACTTATTTTGATTCAGAACACCTGAATCAACCGTAAATGTTAATCATTTGTTAGTTTGAATGAGATCAGTGTGTAATACATGTCGAGTGGTCCTGACTCGCAACTAAGAAAATAATATTAGAAATTTACCCATGGAATAATGTTTTAGCACACTGGCTTTGTTGCACGCCTGTGACAAGTCAAGCTACTGTGCTACAGCAGATTCTGACAGCAGCAAAAAGCCCGCTGATCTTCCACTCAATTCCCTCTGCTACAACCATTAACCCTAGTTCGGCTTTAATTTTGTGAATGTACAGACCTATGGATGATTCATAGAACTTCTCACTTTCTATCTGAATATATTGGTGTCCGTTTAGGCAAGGTACAGTGTAAAACTCCTAAATGACTTACTGATGGGGATAATAAGCATTTAAATAAACCATTTATATCCCTCTTAGTCACACCAATACCTTTTCAAAAGAGTGCAAGTCAAAACATTAAAAAACAAAACTTCCATTTTCTCTTATTATTAATTGCAATGGCTTCACTAAGGCTGATAGACTAACTGACATTCACTAGTTAGCCTGCTAAATGTCCATTGTCAAGTGCTGATGAGCAACAAGAAATTGCCCTTCCCGTTGCAGTGTAACCTGAATGCATTCTGCGCTGCCACCAGCTCAGATAAGTGCACCAAATTATCTTTCCAACTACAGCTGTGTCACCTGAATGCAATTAACACCTTATTAAGTGGTAAGGCATTTCTGCAGGTAATAAATTAGTCATGGCTCAATACCTTGCAACACTTCTTTAGTACAGTACTTGAGATACTCACTGTAGGCTATGGAAAAAGCTGAAAACAAATAGATTCTTTAGGGCAATACAATTGGAAGGATAATATATTTATCTTAGTGACGCTGATTGCACAAGCAATCAGACGGTAGAAGGCAATAAATTGAAGATGTCTCTTTTCACGACCCCAGCGTTTTTTCTGGATTTAGGTAAAGTCAGTGCCAGAAAGCTGGCAGCGTGTTTCTGAATAGTTTTCATTAAATTTTAGTCACTAAAACACCCTTTTGTAAGTTTTTTATTCTTAATTCCTCTCTACATTGAAAATCTGAAAGTATCAAAAATTATCTACAATCATTTTAATTTTTGAAAAATTGTAAGATTTATGAGAAACAGCTCTTAATATAATATATACATCAGGTCATTTTAAAATTTTACAACCAATTTATAGATCTAAAAACTTTTCCCATTTCAAAATACGCTGCCCCATTTTTGTTCTACAAGTTAAAACCCAAACACTAGCAATTTATTCCATGAAGAGGAATGGATGGAGGAAATGGCCCGAATTAAAAAGAAAAATATATTGATCATTAAATCTTATATAAGTTTTACCCCCTCAATCCACACACACACAAATTTAAGAATAATCTCTATTTCATTATTTTTGAGCAGGACTTCTAACTGGTTCAATACAGTTTGAATTCCTGCTGAGAATTTGCATTCCTAACAAGTTCCCTGCTAATAATTTGCATTTCCACCCCGGATGTATTGAATCAGAATCTAAAGTTCAACAAGATCCCCAGGTGATTCTTACGTATAACTTCCTGGGAACTTAACTAGAAATTCAAGTTTTCAGCAGGGGTTTGAACCAGAATGAACCAGTTCAAAGCCCTGTTTCTGAGATTCATATTTCTGTTACCTTCCCCTTCCCTTAAAGGGTCACAAATGACTAAAACAAGGCATAGAATTTGTAACAACATCAGTTCTTCCAAGGAAACTGGAGAAAGTTTCCCAGGTTCAAGTGATAGAAGTTATAAAATACTTGATTTCTTCACTAAATATCAGCTCTAGATCTATTGCAACAGAGGTGACCTTGCAGGACATTAAGCATAGTAGTAAAGAATTTAAAAGTTGTGTGCAAGCAAACATCTCTTTAGAATTTGCCTGACGTATGTATTTTTTAAAAATATGAGTGAGAAGAGTTTTTTTTTCTTGTCTTGTAAGGAAACTAGGCACTGGTATTGAGTGCCACATAAATAGCTAACTGGATGGAATGATCAGAAGATTACATAAACTCTTCTCAGGAAGCTCCGAGACAAGCTACAGAAAAATGAAGGTCAAATGTTTAATAATCCTTTTTATGCATATAAAATTAATATTTCTTAATGAACTACAGATTGGCAATTTTCAGCTTTCACATTTAAGCTACAAATCAGCACCATGATCGCAACATTTATTAGGTCGGGATCACTCTAGTCCACATCCTCATATTACAGTTGAGAAACTAAAAGTTAAAATGATAAATGACTTGCTCAAGGTCACATAACTAGTTAGTAAGAACTCAGATCTAAACCTTCTATCAGTACGTTATGGGAGGGCGGAGGAAGGGTGTGCTTGTACTTTCCACAGAACATTTGTGCGCTGTTTTGTTACTTGTTTCTAGGAATGGTACTTGGTAGATTAAAACATATTCATATATTCTCACAGTATGTCTTAAATTTAGTACAGAAATTGTTTTGGCCTACATTAGTCATAACAATATAAAATGCCTTCCCTATATGGTGACATTTTTATCCTATATAAGATTTAGAATATTCTCTTCATCATTTTTAGAGATATGTCAGGAAAAAGCCAATAGATTTCTCATGAAGTTTTGGCATTATTAACATTTTTCTTACAACTTGTAATTTTAGGTCAATTTTGTCTTATATTTTTATATGATTTCTAAAGTCCTAAAATTAACTGAAATAGAACTGCTAATGCCATGTACAAATATTTTCTTTTATCTCAAAATATAAAGTCTTTCATAACACAATATAAGGAATAGTTGAAGATTTCTGTGGAAAAAAAAGTACAGCATCTAAGTAACAATCTTACAGTCCTTTCTAAGAAAAAATTTTCTAAATGAGGTTCTATAACTTTTTCATAGTTTTGGTGCATATATTCATTTTTCCACATTGTTCAAATGATGAGTTTTTGTAAAATTGCTTTTTAGTGACAGTTCAGAGTTGGGTTGAGGGATACTTTCAGAATCAGTGTCTAATTACTCCTTTGGTCTTTTTCCCATCTAGCAGCCACTGGTGTTTACAGGAATGATTAAAAAAAAATAGGTATGTAATAGTCAGGTGGTTTTATCTCTTACTCCTACTTTCAACACTGTTCTTTTACAACAACTCTGAGAATTGATAAAGAAAAACAATAACGAATATTAAGACTGTTTTTCCTGCATATCCAAGGTAAAATTCCTATCATATTGCCAACAAATTATTAACCAACTTATGAGTGAAAATATATGTTGACTGTGGTTGAAGACAAGAAGCCCTGCTGGCGCAGTGGTTAAAGTGCTTGGTTGCTAACCAAAAGGTCGGCGGTTCAAATCCACCAGCTCTTTAATGGGAGAAAGATGTGGGATTCGGTTTCTGTAAGGATTTACACCCTTGGCAACCCTACGGGACAGTTCTACTCTGTCCTTGCAGTGTTGTTATGAGTCAGGATCCACTCGATGGCAATGGCTTTGGTTAGGGTGGTTGAGGCCTACCTTTCAGTGCATTGTTTAGAACCCCCAATTGTTACAGTAATTACACCTGTAGCAATGTACACTATGGAAATTAAGGTGTAGTCAAAGATTTATGAAAAAAATCTTTAGAAGACAAGAGTTGTTAATTGTGGCACACTGTTCTATTTTGTTACTTTTGCTTATTCTTTGAGCTTCCCTAAATGAACATCTATTCCTTTTATCATTTTAAAATAAAAGCTTTAAAAAAATAATTTTTTCATTCCCAAAACTAAAACTTTCAAGAGAGCTACAGTGTTCAATTTGCCATAGAAGCTGTATTGCTGTGGCAGATTGTATTTTCCAAAGATAGTTACCACGATGTATCTCATCTTACATGCTCATCTTACAATATCTAGTGATGGAGTCTAAGAACCCTCCCCCTGAAACTCAGCTGGTATTTGTGAGCACCTCCACAAATGGTGTATGGTGAAATGATGCTTTGTGATGTCCAAGGCTATGTCATAAAAAAGCCACACACTTCATCTTTTCTTTTTTTTTTTCAGTTCTCACTCTTTGAACTTTGCCACCATGCTGTGAGGGAGCCCAGTCTAACCCACGGGGAGACATCTCATGTTGATGCTTCATCTAGGTATCCCAGCCAACAGCCCCAACTAAGGTCCCAACTATAATCAGCATCAACCAACAGATATGTAAGTCAATAACGTTAGAGATGAATCCATCCCCCAGCTGTGGAATCACTTCCAGCCTTCAAATTTTCTCAGCTGAGGTCTGAAGCAAACCATCCTCACTCTACCATTTCTGAATTTCTAAAACATAATCTGTGAACATAATAAAATGGTTATTGTTTCATAGCACTTAAGATTGGGGTGGTTTGTTACGCATCGATAAAGATTTGGAATATATATGCCTCCTCCAGAGAGAAATAGTCACTTTCCACCAAAGAGGAGAAATAAGAAATCAATAAGGCATTCGAGATCCCAATACCTAAGAGAGCTAATACAAAATTTGCAAAAATCCTTGAGTTAATAAAAATAAAGTATGTTGAAAAAAAACCATCTTGTGTTAAATGTGTAGAATCAAACCATTTTTCCTTAAACACTTAAAATCAAAATTGAGTTTGCAGAAAAGACATTAAGTACTTAATGAATTTCTTGCTGTAAAAGGAGAGAAAGCCCTCAAACTTCAGTCTACAGGCTGAAGACCTTGATTTCAGTCTCAATTATTTACACAAAGACTAATTTTGAAGAAAAGAGAAGCACTACATTTTTATTTTTATTAAGAATATGTATAGCAGTAGATAAGAAATTGCTACAATGAAGTAAAATATAAGAGTTCTTGAGGATGGAAATCAATTTTAAAAATCCTTTTATCAAAAACAAAGCCCTTTGAATATAGCTTTCAGCGACTTTTTCTAAGAAGTCATCACAACCACAAGGTAGATAAAATGCAACAAGTTTTAGTACTACCCTAGTGTTTAATTGCTATACCTAACATCCATCATATTAATATAGAACTAGAGGCATTCTTCGCTATGATAGTATCATTTGACACTCTGTGTTATAATCTGAGTGTAATTTACTTGTTCCTTTGAGTTAGTGATTTTTGTCTCATCTAGACACACAAATGTCACAGGAAATAGATGAGACTAATTTAATAGTTCTTTGCTGTGATAGAGTTGTAGGCTAAAAGATCATTAAATCATTCATTCATACAGTGGGACAAGTGTTTAATACAGAGCAGTATAGCATGTTAAGAGCCATCTAACAAAGTCTTGGGTTAGGAGTAGAAGGGAAAGTCTAGGTGGGTTTCCCAAAAAACGTAATAGCTAAACTGAGTCCTGAACAGCAAATAAGACTGAATCAGATAAGGAGACAAGTGGTAAGCTGTTCCAGGCAGAGTTACAGCCTATACAAATGGTTGGAGAATAAAAGTAAAGCATATTGAGGGAACTCTAAGTAACTGAGTTTCACTGGAGCTTAGTTAACGAGATGGGGCATGTTAGTGAATGAGAAAGAACATAAAAGCAAGGCTGAATGTGACGTGCCCCACACATCATGCTGCACTTAGGTTTAATGCTATGTTCTTGACATGTTTTAGGTAAGGAAATGTCATGATCAGACTTGCCTTCTAGCGAGATCTCTCTGGATGGAAGTGAAAAGATCAACTAGAAAGTAGTTTTTGTGTTCTACAGGAAAAGACAATAGTGACCTCAGATGAGATATGAACAAAGGAAATAGAAGTGGGTGAATAAATTTGAGTGATATTAAGGTAGTAACATATTTATTGATTTATTGGTTGTAGGCTGAAGAAGAGATTACAAATTGAGAATGTACAGAATGGCTGGCTTTAACAACTGAGAGCACCACTGTGCCAATTCTCTGAAACAAGAAACACAAGCAGAATGTTCGATTGGGGCAGGTTAAAAAAAAGATACCAGTTTTTAGACATGTTGATCTTGAGACATCTATGGAACACTGAAGTGGAGATGTTAAGGAGACTCTTGAATCTGGGGCACAGGGGAACAATCCATTCTATAGTTAGTGAGGTGGGAGCATTGGTTTATAAATCAAGACTGAGTCTAATCACCTTGGGAGAACATGTTAAGTGAGAGGTGTGGAGAATCAAGCAAGTGGAACCAATGGGATTTGTGGATCAGGAAGAAAAAGGAGAACATTGAGAACACCATTAAAATGAAGCAATCATAAAAAGTAAGAGGAAGTCCAAGAGAGAGTGTGGTCACAGGTATAAAAAAAATAGAACTATTTATTAAAGAAGAATCTGTGAACAGTTCAAATGCTGACGAAAACTCAGCCAAATGAACATTGAAAAATGGCCATTGAATGCAGTCCTTTTTTCCCCCCTACTCCTAAGCATTCTATATGGTTTGTTTCATTCATGTTTTTGTTGTTTTTGTTGTCAGGTGCCGTCAATCAGTTCTCACTCACAGCAACCCTGTGTACAACAGAGCAAAACACCTCTCGGTCCTGTGTCATCCTCACAATCATTGCTATGTTTGTGCCTATTGTTGCAGCCATTGTGTCAATCCATCTCGCTGAGGGTCTTCCTCTTTTTTATCAAGCATGGTGTCCTCCAGGAGCTGGTCCCTCCTGATATATGCCCAAAATACATGACACACAAAATGTGTCAAATCTATTCCAGAAAATGTTTCTAAATTCAGGTGTGATATACTCAAGGTGGTACTTTGGCTTTGGTGGACTTGTTTTAATTTTCTTCAGCTTCAGCTTGAACTTGCATATGAACAACTGGTGGTCTGTTCTACAGTTGGCTCCTGGTCTTGTTCTGAATGGTGATATTGAGCTTCTCCATTGCATCTTTCCACATATGTATCAATTTGATTCTTGTGTATTCCAGCCAGCACAGTTCATGTGTATAAAACCAAAAACGAAACTTGTTGCCATCAAGTCTATTTCAACTCATAGCCACACTACAGGACAGAGCACAGCTGCCCCACAGGGTTTCCAAGGAGCGGCTGGTGGATTTGAACTACTGAGCTTTTGGTTGGCAGCTGAGCTCTTAACCACTGCACCACCAGGGCCCCGTAAGCTGTGTATAAAGCTGTGTATAGATGGTCTTAATTATGTGATGGGTAAGTACTATAGTAGTAAGGAAGAAGGTGGGAATTCAAACATTTGAGATTGTATTGTATAAAAAAAAAAAAAAATTTTTTTTTTTTTTTTTGTATAGTCACCGTTTATGTTCTTGAAAAACAGTATTTGCGATGAGTAAGTCATTGGTTTTGCAAAGTTCTGTCATGCGATCTCCCACGTCGTTTCTATCACCAAGGCCATATTTTCCAAATACCTATACTTCTTTGTTTCCAACTTGCACATTCCAATCACCAGTACCTATCAATGCATCTTGATTGCACGTGCGATCAATTTCAGACTACAGAAGTTGGTAAACATCTTCAATATCTTCATCTTTGGCGTTAGTGATTGTTCCATAAATCTGAATAATAGTCATATTAGCTGGTCTTCCTCGTAGGCATATGGAGATTGTCCTATCACTGACAGCACCGTACTACAGGACAGGTGTTGAAGTGGTCTTTTTGTTGATAAATGTGATGCCACTTCTCTTCAATTTGTCATTCCCGGCACAGTAGACCATATGACTTTCTGATTCCAAATGGCCAATACCAGTCCATTTCAGCTCACTAATGCCTAGGAAATAGATCTTTATGCATTCCATTTCATTTTTGATGACTTCCAATTTTCCTAGATTTATACTTCTTATAATCCATGTTCCGATTTCCAATGGATGTTTGCAGCTGTTTCTTCTCATTTTGAGTCGTGCCACATCAGCAAATGAAGATCATGAAAGCTTTACTCCATCCAAGTCACTAAGGTCGACTCTACTTTCAGGAGGCAGCTCTTCCTCAGTTGTATTTTGAGTGCCTTCCAACCTGAGGGGCTTATCTTTTGGCACTATATCAGACAACGTTCCACTGTTATTTGTAAAGTTGTCGCTGGTTAATTTTTTTAACAGTAGATTGCCAAGCCCTTCTTCTTAGTCCTTCTTAGTCTGGAAGCTCTACTGAACCCTGTCAAACATGGGTGATCCTACTGGTATTTGAAATACCAATGGCGTAGTTTCCAGCATCATAGCAACACACAAGCCACCACAGTCTGACAAACTGACAGACAAATGTGTTTAGGTTTCTGCTAATTTCAGAAGGAGAACCTGTTATGTCAATCATACATGCAGGAACATTTGAGGTAAGCAGGCTTTAAAATACCATTCGAATTATATTACATTTGAAAATATGATACAAAGTTGTTTTTTTTCATAAAATATCTTCTGTAGTTATTACAACAAATTCAACTTAATACTTAACTAAATTGTCACAAATTTCTACTACGAAAATGAGTAAACTGAGGCAAGAACCATTTAGTGATCTCCTAATGTTTCCTAGTAAGTATAGGAAAAGGTGTTTGGACAGGGACTAATATATATATTCCAATACAGACTCCAGTATACAAGGCTCTAAAAAACATATAGGAAAAGCAAGTAATTATGTTAGCTTCCTTTAGAACATTTTTATAATATCACATTATTCAGTCTTTATCATTTTTAAATAGAGATAAGCAACTTTAGAGTTGCACACAATTAAAAGTTTTACACTTTGTGCATGATCCTTTAAAGCCTTCATCAGTTTGTCAATTAACAAATCAACTAAAAACCTCATTTATTCTAGTTATGCCTGGAAGCTGATGTTCCTAATAAAAAAGGCTTTCTACATAAATAAAAGTAAATGCCTTAGAGAATTGACTTTCTCCAACTTCCAGAATTATAAACCAGTTATTGCTCTTCCTGAGTACATTCAATACTTTTTAAGTGCAAAACAGAGAGGAAATTTGTTAATCCCTTCTGCACTATAATATCTGTGTTTAACCACACTGATCTATGCACTGTTTCAGTAGGTGGATAGCAAATGGTAGACATGCAAACGGAATTTACTGCCACAACTGCTGCGAATACCTGCTATATATTTTTCACAGGCTCTTTCACCACATCCAGTGGAAGATAGATCCAGGGCCTGGTCAACAAAATGCACTCATTTAGGCCTGAGCAACTAAAGAGATAGGTAGAAGAGGAAAGGTAGTATTCATCAATTGAAACTACAACATGTTTTATTCAAAAGAAATATAAATAGCATCTGCCAGATGTTAGACAACTAACATTCTAACATTCATATATGAGTAGGTGGGTTCCCAGATAAGCCCATATTTAAGACATTTTTTTTTTTCCTGAGCGCTTACCAAGTGCTGTGCATGTGTCTTACCACCTAATTCTTTTTTTGTGTGCTTTAAGTGAAAGTTTACAATTCAAGTCAGTTTCTCATACAAAAATTATACATACATTGTCATGTGACCCTAGTTGTTCTCCCTGCAATGTGACATCACACTCCTTCTCTGTACCTTGTATTTCCCGTGTCTATTCAACCAGCTACTGTAGCCCTCTGCCTTCTCATCTTGCCTCCAGACCGGAGCTTCCCACATAGTCTCATGTATCTGCTTGAGTTAAGAAGCACATCCTTACCAGCATCATTTTATGTCTTAGAGTCCAGTCTAATCTTTGTCTGAAGAGTTGGCTTTGGCAATGGTTTTAGTTTTGGGCTAACAGAGAGTCCAGGGGCCATGACCTCTGGGGTTCCTCCAGTCTCAATTAGACCATTAAGTCTGCTCTTTTTACTAGAATTTGAAGTCTGCATGCCACTTTTCTCCTGTCCCGTCAGGGATTCTCTGTTTTGTTCTCTGTGAGGGCAATCATTGGTGGTAGCCAGGCACCATCTAGTTCTTCCAGTCTCAAGATAATTTCTAAAACTCAACAACCACTATGCAGAAAAAAAAGAAAGACAATGCACCAAGATTTTAAGAAATTATTATTATCGTATGTTGTTGTTAGCTGCCATCATGCTGCCCCTGACTCACAGTGACCCCATGTACAGAAGAACAAAATGCTGCTCCAGCATGAGCCATCCTCATGGTTCGTTGTGAATGAGATTGTTGTGATCCATAGGATTTTCACAGGTTGATTTTTGGAAGTAGATTGCCAGGCCTTTCTTCCTGGTCTGTCTTAGTCTGGAAGCTCCACTGATATCTGTTCAGCATTATAGCAACATACAGGGCTCTACTGAGGAACAAGTGGTGGCTGCACATGAGGTACATTGGCCAAGAATTGATCCTGGGCCTCCCACATGGAACACAAGATTTCTACCACCGAACCACCATTGCCCTCCTTAAGGAATTATCAACTGTTAGTCATTCCTCTGGATATTTTTCGGAGTGTCTATCCTTAGTGCTAGGCACAAGATGCATAAGTAAAAAAATTCCATGATCCATACGTACCCTTGAGGACTTTACATGATTGTCAAGTGGAGGGCTGAATCATAAAAGCAGGAAGCTGGAAAGGACCTCAGCCTGGAAGCAGACACTTCTGGCTGCCTAACAAACAAAATCATTGCCTTTCTAACACTCCCTCCCTTCTTTCCCAGATATCTACTTCTTCTCTTCAGCTACA
This sequence comes from Loxodonta africana, assembly GCF_030014295.1. Classification (NCBI taxonomy): domain Eukaryota; kingdom Metazoa; phylum Chordata; class Mammalia; order Proboscidea; family Elephantidae; genus Loxodonta; species Loxodonta africana. Next base: position 33,622,555 of record NC_087347.1, on the reverse strand, counting down.
ATTTCAAGGGAAGTGATACTCCATTCCATTTCCAAAGAGTAAATCACAATCGATAGAAGGCAGCTATGCTATTTGATTCTACTTGCTAGTGACTGATTTTGTCATGGGCACATGATACATTGGTAGCCAATGAACTAGGAGAATACCACTGAAGTCTTCTGGAAAATGCTTCCTCAATAACAATTAGAATCATATATTGTAACTTAATGGGATGTCTGGTTCCGTTGCTGCCATTTTATGGCCATGAAGGAAGGTAGCCAAAGGATTAACGAAGACGCTGAGAATGGTAAGGAAAGGAAAGTGCACACACATGAGCACGCGCGGGTACGCACGCAGACACACACACACACACACACACACCAGCTCCTGATGATGCTTTCAAACCATTAATTCTTGTTATGGTAGATAATGAATAGTCTGTGCTGTTTAAACTGTGTGAGTCAGAGTTTGCTGCTTACTGCGGTCAAATGCATCCTAGCCAATCAGACACTTTTAATACACAGATGAGGAAAAGGAGACCCTGAGTAGACAGTTAAGGAGATCTGCCAGATGTTAGACAATAGTTATACTTGATTCTTTAAGTGGCCAATCCCTAGGTAAATCAATGGCTATCTCATTTTGTTTGAGATGGCTGCTCTCCACCGATACTAATCTGACCTTGCTGAGTTAAGGAAGTGTCTCTCTGTCCCTTACCCATTGTCTTGGTTTGGAGGGCACAATTCCTAAGTTTCCATTACTATACACCATTAAAAAAAAAAAAGTTTGCATCAAGTCAATTCTGACTCATAGTGCCCCCACAGGGCAGAGTAGAACTGCCCCCCAGGGTTTCCAAAGAGCAGCTGATGGATTTGAACTGCTGACCTTTTGGTCACTGTGCCACCAGGGCTCCATTGTCCAACATAAAAAAAAAAAATAGGACTTATAAATTAACAGCCCCATAGGACTTCCAAGGAGCACCTGGTTGATTCAAACTACTGATCTTACAGTTAACTGCCAGACTCTTAACCACTAGGCCACCAGGGTTTCCATAAATTAATTAGAAGTGGATATAATCATCATGTACTAAAACCGAGATAAAAGTATCCATGAAATAAGCTCTGAGGCATATTACATGCTACCAGGTGTAGCCATGTGGTGACTCGTACCCCTTCAGTTAACAAAGGCTATGCCTTGAAACTCTAATAATTAGAAATTAAAAAAAAAAAGCTTTACTTTAATTCTAGAAATCATAAGGCTTACTTTTGGTTCTGCTTAAGCATTATTAGAATTTAAGAAGGCAGTGTTTAATTTCTATTATGGTATGATACACATCAACTGATGATTAAAGAACATGGTCAGTATTCAACTCTATTTTTAAAAAGTAAATATAATTTCTCAATAGGTCTTAAATCCTAAAGCAAAATTTATTACACCCATGGACTGGTATATTGTGTCAAAACTCAAGAAGGGTGAAAAGAGTGTCAATATGAAGGCTGGGGAATCAGAGCTCAGGTATGATGAGGGAGGCCTCCATGTGAGAAATGAGGCAGTGGCAGTCATGGGAGACTGATTACATGCAAGGAGACTGAGCAAATAAGTAAATATCTTATGGGTAATGGGAATCCAGTTTCTGCCAGGAGGAGAAGAAATTTACAAATATGGAATGGGAGAAAAGTAGAGCAAACACTGTGATAGTGTTGGACTGGAACTGGGTTTATTGGTATGAACTCATGGCTTTAAATATATGGAGCTAGAAATATAGAAATGCAAATGTATGCAGAGATGCAAATACACACACCTGTACACACACACATACATACGTACATACCCACGTATGTAAGTTTGTAGGAGTTCCCTGAGTGGTGCAAATGGTTAATGTCCTCAGCTGCTAATGGAAAGGTTGGAGGTTCAAGTCTACCCAAAGACACCTCAGAAGAAAAGCCTGGTTATCTACTTCTAAAAATCTACTTCTGAAAAACCTACAGAGCACAGTTCTACTCTGACACAAATGGGGTTACCATGAGTCAGAATTAACTTGACATCAACTGGTTAACTGATAAGTATGCATATCCATACATGTATTTCTTAGCTCTGTGCACTGGCAGGGCCTGGGAACAATGGCACCCCAATAACATTGAGCATACCTAGCACCCACACAGTAGAACCAAGACTCCTGGGTGTGACGTTTGATTCTAGCGCTGGGCAAAGAAAGTACAAGACTGGAACATCTTGTTTACCAGAAAGTAAGAAAGTGCTCAGAGCATTTTGAGGGTGTGTCAAAAGGACAAAGAAGTCAGCTCGAAGGGGCTCCCGCTGGTCAAATCTTGGAAATTTGAGCATGTGGATAAATACCTGCTGAATAAAATAGAACACCATGGGTCCATACTGATATTAATTAAGAAAAAATGGAAAGTTTAATGAACAGAATATTTACATAGTTACAAAGTACTACCCTACAAAATACTTTACCATTGCAAAGAGAAAAATAAAAGACTTCACAGTGGAGAAGTCCGTAGACACCACCTTAACCAAGGAATCAAAGTGAACATCATCAGTAACGGAACAAATCAAAATCCTGAATCAAATGATACCATGCAATGAGAAGAACCAGAGTATTACTCATCTGACATTCCTGCCAAAAATGAATAACCTGAATCTAAGCACAAGGAGATGTCAGACAAACGCAAATTGAGGGGCATTCTAGAAAATAATATTTTCGTAATCTAAAATGTCAAAATTATGAAGCCAAAGAAAGATGTAAGAACTGTTCCAGAAAGGAAAAACATAAAATAAAGACATGTGATGACTGAAAGCAATGCAAGCTTTTGCTATAAAATAAATTATTGGGACAATCAGTGACAACTGAAAGGGGTCTGAGAATTACACTGTAGTAGTGAATGAAACTTTATGGGGCAGTTCTACTCTGTCCTATAGGGTTGCTATGAGTCGGAATCGACTGGACAGCATTGGGTTTTTTTTTTTGGGTAGTGAATGTATCACCATTAATTTCTGATTTTGATGGTTGTGTGGTGGTTTTGTAGGAGAATGGGAGAATGTCCTTGGTTATTGGAGGTCAAATTGTTCAGAAGGGAAGTTTTTTGTACTAGGCTTGCAACTTTTCTGTACGTTTTAAGGTGTTTCCAATTTTAAAAACAAAATTTGCACAAGAAAATATAAAAGAGTAAAGAAATATTAAAGCAGTGTATTTTAATTTTGGAAAACATTCTTAGATCTCATCTTGAAACTTGAATTTTTCTTACAATCTAAAACCGCTTCACACACATTATCACTTTTTTTTTTTTTTTTTCACGGCATGACTGCAAATACTTCCATTTCCAGTGCGGAGAGACAAGGAAACAAGAGAGTCTGGAGACTGGTGGATTCCAGCCAAGCAAAAAACACTAAAGAAGGCTTAGACTGCTCAGGATAAACATCTCAGAAGTTAGTAGGCTAAGCCATAATAAACCACTTCCATTCCACCCAAAAGTGGGCCAAAAGGAAGGGTCAAATAATGAGAAGCAGCTGCAGACTTCAAGGAAGTTTGCAAATACAGATGACTCCAACACTTGCCTCTCTCCATAAGATTCTTCTCTCCTCACACAGACAGAGCCCAGCTGTCTTCAACCACCCTTAAAACACAAAACAACAAACAAAAAGACACCCTTGATTTCTAGTCGATTTCAACTCACGGTGACCAGGTTGTCAATTACTTGCCATTATACTCCAGCTAAGGAACCCAGGTTGTGTAGTGGTTAAGCACTGGGCTGCTAACTGAAAGGTTAGTGGTTTCAACTCACCAGCCACCCTGCAGGAGAAAAGACCCAGTGATCTGCTTATGTAAGGATTAGAGCCTTGGAAACCCTGTGAGGCAGTTCTACCCTGTCTTATAGGGTCACTATGAGTGAGAACTGACATAGTGCTTTGGTATTTGTTTGGCACTCCAGCTATTCTTTTCCCACCAGTCTTCCTAGTCTTTTTCTTCAGTTGGAACATAAAAGAACTGAAAAAAGATTTGCCAGCAGGCTGTTTTTTTTTTTTTGCTGATCCTTTGGCATAACTGAGAAGTCCTGATTTCTCTCTGGGCTTTGATTTTTGAGAAATGCCCATTTTTTGGCTTGCTTTGTTCTTGGCATTGTCTGAGCAGGATAACAAGCCCCTGTACTAGTCTTCCAGGACCTGTTTTCCTGTATCACTGTCCTTCCCCATACCTTGTATATTGGGGTTCAGCAAAATCCTTAACTATTTCCAGAGATTATCATAGAGAAGGCCAAGTCTTCTATTTCAATGGCCTTATAATTTTCTGAGCAGATAGAATTGATTAGAATAAAGGAGTTTTGTGTGTATCTATTAATATATTATTTGTGGCATCAGGATGTCTCTATCTCCACATATATCCACTTCTTGTAATATTGCACAAACCCCACCCACTCATGGAGTCCAACCAAACACTTTTGCATCCATTCATTCCAACTCATAGTGACCCTATAAGACAGAGTAGAACTATCCTGGAGGGTTTCCGAGGAGTGACTGGTGGATTCAAGCCACCAACCTCCTGATTAGCAGCTGAGCTCTTAACCATTACACTACCAGGGCTCCCCTAGAGACTAAAACATTCATTTATTCAGCAACAATTTCCTCAGCCATGCCAGTCACTATACTAAGCATTCAGGATATATCATAGAGCAAAACAGAAACAAATCCCTGCATACTTGGGACTTGGTGGATGGGACAATGAGTTAACAATGACAACAATAATAAGAAAGCTATATCATATTTTAGAAGGCGATAAAAGCTATGGCAAAAGAAAATGTATAGCAGGGTATTGAGAGTACTGGGCTTGGGGTATGCAAGTTGCAATTTTAAAAACTAAGCTAAAAACAGCAGAAAGTTTTATTTTGTCATAAAAAGACCAATTTTTTTATTGTAATGATACAGGAGAGTTATGATGAGAAGTAATCAATCTTAGTAATATAAAGGTTGATTTGTATTGTAGATGCTTTGTCTTGAAGCCCCCACCCCCAACTTCCCCAGGTCCATGGAGGGGAAAATGGAAGAGACTGGGCCAGGGGTGGAGTGGAAGAATCACCACAGACTTGTAGAGACGGCAGAGGGCTAAGAAGGCTGGGGGGATTGCAGAAGAGGAAGACAGGAGGGAGGGAGACCATGGAGGAGGAATTCTTTTACGCCATTGAAGATGAACTCAGACTCACCTAATGGGTGGTGACTTGAGGGAGAAAGCACAGGTACCACTCCCTCGTTTACACTGGCCTATTTGATTATCAGTAAGACTTTTCTAGAAATGAATCATATCTCCTTTTCCTATATTTCTTCTCAAGGCCACTAATGACCTCCAAATTACCACACCCAAATGCCAACTCTCAGACTTCACCTTACTTCTCAGTAGCATTTGTGTAGGTGATTACTTCCTTCCATCAGACATCCTCTGCTCACTGAGCTTCTGAGTCACCAACACTGTCTGTTGCCCTCCAGCTTCTCTGGCCTACTTTCACAGTATTCTTTGCTGATTCCTCCATATTTTCTCAACCTTTAAATGTTAGAGTAACAGTGTCCTCTTCTGTGTCTATATACATCCCAAAGTAATTGTATCCAGGTTCATGGTTTTAAATACCATCTCAATGATGACGACTCCGAATTTCAATCTCCAGCCCTGAACTTGGACTTCCTATTCAACATTTCCACTTGGATGTCTAATGGGTATCTACGTGCCCTAGAGTCAATTCCAATTCAGAGCCACCCTACAGAACAGAGTACAACTGCCCCACTGGGTTCCCTAGGCTGTAATCTTTATGGAAGCAGATCGCCAAGTCTTTGCTCCCGCAAGAGACTGGTAGGTTCGAACCACCAACCTTTGGGTTTGCCGCTGAGTACCTAACCATTGTACCACCAAGACTCCTGGATATCTCACTAACATGTCTAAAACCGGACTCTTGATATTCCCCACACACACCTGTCCTTCTTCATTCATCTAGATGCTTGGGCTAAAAACTTTGGGGCCATCCTTGATGCTCCTAAAACGAAAATAATACCCTCTCCTCAGGGACTTTGCATGTGCTGATAGATAAGTCTGCTTAGAATTCCCTCAATTTACATAGCTCACTCCCCTCCTTTCCTTCAGGTCTTTGCTCAAATACTGCTTCCTCAGAGTTCTTTTCTGATTGCTTTTTAAAAAATAACACCCTGTGTCATTAATTAACCCTTACCCTTCTTTATTTTTCTTCAAGTACTTTCACTACTTCGAACAATATGTTTATTTAATTATTTTTGTTCTGTGTTTCCTGTTAGAAAATAAGCCCCATGAGAGTACAAATTTATGTTTGTGTGTATTCATCACCAATGACAGTGCCTGTCACATAAAGTTTCAGGATAAATAGACAAGATAAATGTGGTTATATAAGGTCAACGTAGGCTATGTATAGCATTAGGGTGAATTTTTACTGAGGTCAAGGTGCTCCCTCTATGTTGTTGTCTGCAGGCAAAGCCATCGAGACTTGTAGGTGATTATAATAGAAACCATAAATAAAGCTTAATGAAAGCCCATAATCCTTGAGAAAGCTTTTTACTGTAGATTTATGCTGTGCAATACGGTAACCATCAGCCACACGTGGCTATTTAAATTAAAGTTAATTAAAAATTCAGTTACAGTAGCCACTGTTCAAGCAGTCAGTAGCCACATGTGACTAGTGACTACTGTGTGGATATTTTCATCAGTGCAGAAATTTCTATTGTACAACAGTGCTGTAGATTAATGCATGCTTTTTGCCATACCTAGAGTTGCACTTACTTGGCTGTTCTCCTTCCTTAAAACTTGCAAAATGCTACAAAATCCACTGTTTAAACTTTATTTATTTTATTTTTGTTTTCTTTCTGGAGCTGTCACTACCTTTCAAGGGATCCACTTCCATAACAGTATGTATATGTACGCGCGCACGCACACACACACACACACAATTTTTTCCTGAGTGTTATCTTGCTCACTTTAGTGGCTCACTTTTGCCACTGTAGATCCTGTACAATTTTTCTTCACTGGACTTATGAACATTTACTGAATGCCTCCCATATGAAGAACCCCAGGTTTGGCCCTCAAGGGACAGGGAATATACAAATAACAAGTGTACTATATGGTTTGGAGAGAGGAAGGAATAGAAATGGTGAAGCCCATTTAAAGATACTTTGTTTTTTTTACAATATACCCAGACTCCCTGGGTAGTGCAAATGGTTAAGTTCTCGATTATTAGCCAAAAGGTTGGCAGTTCAAATCTACCCAGAGGTACCCGTGAAGACAGGTCTGGCAATCTCCTTCCAAAAGGTCATAGTCTTGAGAACCTATGGAGCAGTTCTGTTCTGCACACATGGAGTCGACATCAGGCAAAATTGACTAGAGGGCAACTAACGACAACAACAATACGCCACTGGTGAAACAGTGGCCTGGACTAAAATGGTGGCTTCGGCAGGGAAAAGAATAAATTTGGAAAAAAATTAAGTACAACATAAAGTAACCAAGGCTTAAGAATTGATTTGATATGAATAACATGGAAGAAAAAAAGTTAGTTGTAACTGTTTGTGCTGGCATTAGAAGTAGCCAGGCTTAGGGAATAGAAGTATTAGTGATGAAAACAAGAATATCAGGTACGAAAGCTTGGGGAGTAGAAAGGAAAATTATATCAACGATGCTGGTTTTTAAAGCAATAATTATAAGATATTCAATTGAAAATATTCAACCAGCAGTTGAACTGGAGGGCAAAAGGTTTGGAAATCATCTCTAAAAATCTGTAAGAACAAATGAAAATGAAAATAAGAAGGAAAAAATAAAACAGAAGCACTTTATCCTCTTCTTAGGCATCAGTACCTTCAAATATTTTCAGGCTATTCTTATGTCCTCACAACTCCACCCCACCCCACCCCGAAGTCAATGTTTTGCCAATTTTCTCTAGGTGGTTCTTTCAAGCTTTCATCGTAAATCAAATTTTTCTATTCATAGCATCATGGTATTGTTCTCCGGTGAATTCTCATAATTTGTCTACTTCTTTGTACAATCTCCTAATTACCCTGATGAACAGGAAAGTATTTTTAACTGTGAAAATGTACATGCAAAGTGCATACATTTTGGAACATAGCCCAGTTAAACTGTAGTAACATAACCCATTAATGTACACTTGTTTACATACATCTCAGGCAATTAAGGGTGTCTTTCAGGTTTAACGAGCACTACAAAGGCAACTAAGACTTTGTAGTATAAACTCTGTGAACAGACGGTTGTTTTTGATGTTGAGCCTGAAACACATAGCATTTTAAGAAAGAGGTAAGAGAAAGAAGGGTCAAGGGCTCTATTTTTGCCAATCGAAAACAATGTCTACATATTTCTATGAGGTCGTGACAGAGCAATTTAAATTACTCTCTCATGTTTAGCGCATATTTATATGTAAATTTTTTCATTTAGTAAAGCTTCATTTTAAGGAACTCAGCTCAATGGAGCTATCAGTGAACCAGATTTTGGGTGGTCACAGTCTATTTTCAAAAGAAGCAAAACAAAACAAATAATAAAGAAACCTTCAGATGACCTCAAGACTATTGGGGAGATTGTGTGATTAAAATCATTTATTTATTATTGGGTGAGTGAATTATTTTTATAATGAAAGAACAGAATACCAAGGTACTAAGAAAAGGGAAGCCTATCCTTATGTAGGGAACCAGGGAAGGCTCTCTAGAAAGCAACTTCTTAGCTGAGTTCTGAAGGATGAGTGTTATTGTTGTTGTTAGGTGCCCTTCAGTGGATTCCAATTCATAGTGACCCCATTGGATTTTCTTGGCTGTAATCTTTATGGAAGCAGATCACCAGGTCTCCTATGGAGCAAATGGGTGGTTCGAACTTCAGACCTTTAGGTTAGCAGCCTAGTGCTTAACCATTGTGCCACCAGGGCTCCTTGAAGGGTGAGTAGGAGCAATCAAAGAGAAGAGGAAGCAGGACCTAGGTGCAGGCAACAGATTCTATTCTTGCAACCTCCCATCCTTAAAAAAGAAATATATACATGGAAACCCTGGTGGCATAGTGGTTAAGAGCTATGACTGCTAACCGAAATGTTGACAGTTCAAATCTACCAGGTGCTCCTTGGAAACCCTGTTGGGCAGCTCTAGTCTGTCCTTTAGGGTCGCTGTGAGTTGAAATCGACTTCACTGCAACAGATTTTTTTTTTTGGTTATAGATATATATATAAAATAGAGCCATATATATAGCTTTTCAGAACTTTGAGTGAGCCTCTTGTAAAAGTAAAATCACCAGTATGAAAATATAATTGTATTAATTAAAATGATAATTTTAAAAGCTTTCAAATGGTCTTAATGTATGAGACATAAGAGGATACATTAACAACTCCAAATATTGGGGAAAATTATTTTAAAAATTAAAAAAAAAAAAAACTTTTCTACAGGCTGTTGAAAATGGTACTAATCAACTAGAGTATTCTGTTCTCTACACTTGGCCAAGTTTTCCTCTCAAAGCCTAAAAAATACCACCAAAGAGTGAGAAAAAGAATATGATAAAACCACCATCTTCCCCCAAGGAAAATCCTTCCAGAGACTCCCAGTATTCACGACCCCTAGCATTAAGAACACTATTCTAAAATTCTGGAAAGACTTAAAAGATGTGCCCAAATAATAGCAAACATAAACAGCAGCTAGAAACTGTAGAATTTTGGTGTGATTTCAGCTGTCTTTAGATGTATCAGGTTATTATACAATTGGATTCTTCTTGCTGACTTTAGAATATCAGAATGGTTAAAAAGCATTTTTGAGCTGTTGTCTGCTCCAGATAGCAATTCCTTAAATGTGTTTCTGGAGGACCTGGATAGTGCAAATGGTTAAAACTCTTGACTGCTAACCAAAAGGTTGGAGGCTTGAGTCCAGCCAGAGACACCTTGGAAGAAAGGCCTGGGAATTTACTTGCAGAAATTCAGCTATTGAAAACTCCTAGGATCACAGTTCCACTCTGACCCAGGTGGAGTCTCCACAAATAAGAATCTGCTCCATGGCAACTCATAGTATGTTTGTCTCTGACATAGATATACATGATTTTGAGGTCCTACCTACAGTGGCAAATGTGAATTTGATCTTTTTTGCTCCAAAAGGAGCCTAGCACTTTAGAAAAAATACCACTTAAATTTCTGTCGTATTATTATTACATTTAAAATCATTATAACTTCCAAAAATACATAGCAAAAACATAAAATTAAGCAAAAATATAATTTAGAGATATTAACAAACCCATTCTAGCTTACCATTTCATGATAAATAAAAGTAAACACAACTAACCTAATATCACCAAATCATGTTAATTGAACACTGCTTTGGATTCAGACAGAATTGGCTCGGAATCCTCATCCCATCTAGCTACCTGACCTTGGACTAGTTGTCTAATCCCCTTGAACTCCAGATTTTTACTCTATAAAAACAAAGGAAATATCTCTAATCTGTAGTACTTTTTTTTTTTTTTATAATTGAGCAATAAATGAATTATGTAAAGTGCCTATACAATTTTGGGCAGATGTTAGTTTCCCAACAAACGATGTCCTTTCCTATCTCCTTTTCTACAGTGTTAGGTTGAATTCTTTTAATTTCAGAAAAATGCAACTACTGAGGGGAGGAGTTAACATGTTAATAAGGACCACATTATAAATACACTTCATTTTGCCATAATTGAATTAATTATATTATTGGAAAAAAATGCTTTCATAAAATATTACCCTGCTTTGATACTATCCAAAATTAACATTTACTTAATAGGAGATATTTGACAAATTAAAAGAGTACTTGAGGCTTTTGTGAGCATTCAAATCTTATTTTTTTCTTTTTGTTTTTCAATTCAGCATATGAAGAAGGATGAGTTTTCTAAGGCCGAATTTCAGGATGAAAGCAACGGTTATATTCGAGTATTTTCATAGAATTGTAATTTTAAAATGCATTTGCATTTACCTACACAGGAGCCTCTTTATCTATAAATAGGTTTGGTTGGGTCCTGAAACTTCAAAATGATATTTCACAAGTAACCTCTATGAGCTTTTGCTGGTGACTGTTGTTGGCATCAGGGTCAATCAGGGCCACACCTTTACTGGTATACACCAAAATTTCATCAGTGGAAAGTCTGTAGGGGATATACCATCTGTACAACCAAAGGGTATCACTTTATCACTTTAGTATACTTAAAAAGACTATAAAGATCTATGACGTTGTTGGAAGTCACAAATTTCTGGTTGGTTTTTCACAGAAACTTAAGTTCATTTACATTTCAACTTAGCTCTCTCGTATCTTTGCGGAGATTTTAATTTAGAAGTGAACTCATAAAATTACTGACATTTGCAAACTTTATGATAATTATACAGAAGGTAAGAAACTAGAGTTTAAATCAAAAGGACCTGAGAAGGCTAACAATTTTTATGAAAATGTTCTTTCCCATGAACCTCAATATAAATGAATATTTGGACACAAATTAGAGGTCAGGAAATATTAGCCATAGTCCAAAATATCCATTTACCCTAATATTTACCATTTATTATATCCCTTTTATGACATATTACAAGGATTTTTATATATATTTTGCTATTTAGTTTGCACAATAATGCTACAAGATGAGAATAATCACCCTCATTTTACAGATAAAGAAACTGAAGCTCAAGTAGTGTCAAGGCTTGAATAAAAACCCAACCCAGTGCCGCCAAATGTGTCCCCCCCAAAATATGTCTCAACTTGGTTAGGCCATGATTACCAGTTTTATGTGGCTGTCTTCCATTTTATGACTGTAATTTTATGTTAAAGGGGATTAGGGTGGGATTGTAACACCCTTGCTAAGGTCACATCCCTGATTCAACGTAAAGGGAGTTTCCCTGGGGCATGGCCCATGCCACCTTTTATCTTACAAGAGATAAAAGAAAGAAGAGCAAGCAGAGAGTGGAGGGCCATATACCACCAAGAAAGCAGCACTAGGAGCAGAGTGCATCCTTTGGACCAAGGGTTCCTATGCAGAGAAGCTCCTAGACCAGGGGAAGATTGATGACAAGGACCTTCCCTGGAGGTGATGCCCTGATTTTGGACTTGTAGCCTACTAGGCTGTGAGAAACTAAATTTCTGTTTGTTAAAGCCATCCACTCATGGTATTTCTGTTACAGCAGCACTAGATGACTAAGACAAGGAGTTTAAGAAATTTGCTCAAGATCACACAACTAGTAACTGATGTAATTGAATCTAAATTCAAGTGCTCTAATTCCAGATTCTCAGCTCTTTCTGCTTCCAAGGTTAAGGGCAGAGTTATAATTATTCAGTGTTTTCTAAGTACGATCTTAGGTTATGGGCACCAAATTGCAACCAAAAGAATTAAGTACACTTGTGGCATCTTCAAAAGACTCTATATCATAGTGAAATGAGAAGTAGAGTCAAGAAACTGCTTCTAATTCAAAATTTATTATAAACTGTGAATTTCAATAAGGCAATTAACTTGACAAGAACCTTATTACTATCTAGTCCAATCTATCCAAACATTAGAATTCTATTACATGCAAGTGATTTCATATTTTTACAAATATTGTAATTTTTTAATGTTTAAAAAATTATACAAACAATATATGCAATATACATATAGGTAAAAATAAATAATAATAATAATAAAAAACCAGTGCCATCGAGTTGATTCCGACTCATAGCGACTCTATAGGACAGAGTAGAACTCCCCCATAGAGTTTCCAAGGAGTGCCTGGTGGATTCGAACTGCCGACCGTTTGGTTAGCAGCTGTAGCGCTTAACCACTATGCCACCAGGGTTTCCCATTCTTCCAGAAAACAGTTAAATTTCCTCTGCATATATATATATATATATATATATATATATATATATTCAGAAAAGTTCAATTTTCTATATTTTGAAAGATTTCATTGAATCAGAACATATATATATAAATTACACAAGACATAAGTGGGTAGCTGATGAATTATCATAAAATAAACACACCATGTAATCATCACCCAAATCAAGAAATGGAAGATCAAAAGTTTCCCAGAAACTCCCTTTCTGTCCTCTTCCTTTCCCTATGCTCTCTTTCCTCCCCAGAGGTAAAGTTAATCCTGAATCCTAACACCATTAAGTTAGTTTGCGTGGATAAATATGATCATACTAAATGTGTTCTTCTGTTTCAGGTTATTAACACCCAACAGTATGTTTTAAAAAGTTTATCCACGTCTTGCATGTAGCGATGATTTGTTTATATTCTTGCTTTGTTATTATAGAACTATTAATATAGATAGAAATATAAGAAGGGTATAGAATACAGTATATACGTCTAGTATATGGACATACACAATTTATTTATCCACCCTACTGTTGGTGAACCTTTGGGTCGGCTCCAGATTCGGGCAATTATGTATAATGCTGCAATAAACACTTTGTTCGTGTCTATGCACATATGTGTGGATTTTGGCTGGGTATTTATCTGGCCATGTAACTGCTGGATCATAGCATTTATCACACTCAGCTTTAAGGGACACTGCCAGTTATTCCAAATTTCACAAATTTAGTCTTCTACCAGCTGTTCATGTGAGAGTTTCCGTTGTTCTACATCTGTATCAACATTAAATATTATCAATATATATACATTTTTAACTTTAGTCCATTTTGGTGGTCATATAGTATTTTCTCATGGTGGTTTTAATGTATATTTCCTAGTAACCAATTTTTCATATGTTTATTAACTCTTTAGACATCCTTTGGGAAAATACTTGCCCATGTATTTTGCTCATTTTTAAAATTCACTTGTGTATCATTTTATTATTGTTCTGCAGGATCATGCATGCATTTGTGTTATTATGTGTAAGCAACCACTAGCCAGCTTTTCTTATTATTTTCCTAATAGTGTTTTTTAATGATCAGAAATTTCTCCATAAAAGGGAAAGACTGGTTAATTAAACTACATTAAAACAATAGCATTTATAATTGCATCAAAACCCATAAACTCCCTAGGAATAAACCCAATGAAAACTGCAAAAGACCCATTCACATAAATCTATAAACCAGTTTGGAGAGAAATCTAAATAAATGCAGGGATATATCATGTTCATAGTGGGGAAGGCTCAGTAGTGTTAAGGTATCGATTTCTCCCATTGATACATTGATTCAATACAATGAAAATTAAAAAAAAAAAGGAGCAACTTGTGTACATGTGTTGAAATTGACTGATTTTAAAATATGTATGGAAATACAAATGACCAATAATAGCCAAGGTAGTCTTGAAGTAGAACAAAGTTGGTTCTGAATATCAAGAGTTATTATGAAGCTAAAGTATTTAAGACAATATGGTACTGGCACAAGGAGAAACAAATAAACCAACGGAACAGAGTAGTGAGTCCAGAAACAGAGTCACATATATGTATGATAAAGGAGTCCAGAAACAGACCCTTGATTTATGACAAAGGCAGCACTTCAGAGCAGCTGGGAAAGGACTGTCCTTTCAACAAATAGTGCTGGGTCAACTAGCTATCCAAATGAGCACATGCTATTCTGAACTCTTCTTTCTTTCTACTTGCCAGTATATCTGAGAGATCCTTCTATATCAACATATATGAATCTAATTCATTTTAATAGCTGTATAATTTTTATAATGTTACGTGATATGAATAAATCTCAATTAATATGTCCATTCCCCCTCTTCTTTGATGTTTAGCTTGTTTCCAGTTTTTGTTCATTTGTTTGTTTTTTCAAACAATTCTGAAATAAACTGGCATGAGTATTATCTTTAGACAATTTGAAAGTATATCTATAGCATAAAATTTTAGAAGTACAATGCTGAATCAAAGGACGTGTGAATTTTAAGTTATTGACATATTTTCCTCTAAAAAGGTCACCCCTACGTACGCTTTTACAAAGAGTTTATGAAAGTGCCCAGATTCTAACATAAATGACAGATGTTTCATATTTGTTCCACTTTTACTGTTCATGACTCACAAAGGGCTTGGTGAACAAATTTAATCACATTAACCACCAATAAGTTAGAATGAAAGTAATACCTCCTCTGCAGAGATTAAAGTAAGGGCTGACAGCGCAAACAGCTCGAGCCATTCTATGATCTGTGTGAAAAGTGGTCTCAGAGCAGAAAGAGTGAAAGCACAGAAACATCCTTCTAGAAAAGGAGAAGGCCACAGGACTAGAAGCTGAACTCGGACTCAGTGGAGAATGCTCACTAAAGAGGCAATGTGCTGACTACGAATAAAGTGTCCTCAATTTCTATGCTGATTAGATTACACCCAATTGCCAGAGATTGACTAAATTGTCGTGTCATCAAGGAATTCTGTAGTATTGAACATTGTGTGGTATTTAAATAAGTGGGTCATCTGCTAGGGTGCAGAAATCTCATTAAAGCTTTTCATTGGAATGGTATTTTTGTAACTGGATTGGACTTTTATTACAACCAAGCAATCTAGCTAGTACTGCACCCTTGGAATAAAATGACTCTCTTCTCTCAAACTATACAAATTCTCCTCTTCCTCTTTCAAAGTTCATCCCAACCCCAATTTCTCCCTGAAAACTCTCCTTTGAAACACTATTGCACACTGACAGAATTTTTCTTGTAATTCAGGGTTGCACTTTATCAAATGCAATTTTGTAGTATTCTTGCATTGCTTCATGTCTAATTTCTTCATGCATACACATGGCATTTCCCAAACTAGAGATAGCTAAAATGGGAATCTATATTCTATTTCTCATATGCCAGGTTCTTTATTGTATCCTGGAGCCCTGGTGGCACAGTGGTTAAGAGCTCAGCTATTAACCAAAAGTTCTGCAGTTCGAATCCACCAGCCACTCCTTAAACTCTACGGGGCAGTTCTACTCTATCTTGTACGGTCACTATAAGTCAAAATTAACAGTAATGAGTGTGGTTCTTTTGGTTTACAGTATCCTATTTAGTCTTCATAGCTACTCCCTAAAGTGAGTTAATAATTCCATTTTTCAGATGAGAAAATAGAATTTCAGAGGTGTTATATGTCTTGCTTATTCGCACAGCTACTTAAGTGGAACTCTTAGATTCAAAAGCTATTTTATAACAAAATCTTCCAAAAAGACTGATCTATATATTTCTTGTGTCCCATAGCACCGTTCATTATAGTTAGTAAATTGGGGAACCGAAGAAACATTCTGTCTTGTGGAAGCCATAACCAGTTTCTAGAGACATTTAAGTTTGTGGCACCATCACCAATAAAGTTGAGAATCATGGATTTTGGGGACTGGAAACTAGGTTTCTAATCCCATTATTCTGAATCTCAGATCTTTCCTGTTTAAGAAATAAAGAAATCTATCCAACTAAGAACAGAGGCAATCAATTAGTCAGTAGTAAATTAATGCTTTCATATCTCAGAGATAGTATAACATAGGAATTAAAATGGACTTTAGAATAAAAATAATCGGGATTTAAACCCAGAATCTGCAACTCCCAAGCTGTGGTCATTTCATCAAGCTCTATAATTCTCTAAGCCACATATCCTCATCTATAAAATGGGTTTAATAATCATCGTCTCACAGGATTGCTAGAAATATTAAAAGAGATTGTTGTTGTTAGGTACTCTCAAGTTGGTTCCAACTCATAGCAATCCTATGTACAACAGAACAAAACATTGCCCAGCCAGTCTTATGCCATTCTCACAATCCTTGCTATGTTTGAGCCCATTGTTGCAGCCACTGTGTCAATCCGTCTCATTGAGGGCCTTCATCTTTTTTGATCTCTACCAAGCATGATATCCTTCTCTAGGGACTAGTCCCTCCTGATAACATGTCCAAAGTATGTGAAGCAAAGTCTCACCATCCTTGCATCTAAGGAGCATTCTGGTTGTGTTTCTTCCAAGAAAGAATCACTTATTCTTCTGGCAGTCCATGGTATATTCAAGATTAATTGCCAACATCATAATTCAAATGTATCAATTCTTTTTCAGTCTTGCTTATTCGTTGTCCAGGCTTTGCACGCATATGAGGCGACTGAAAAATACCATGGATTGGGTCAGGTGCACCCTAGTCCTCAAGGTAACACCTTTGCTTTTCAACACTTTAAAGAGTTCTTTTGTAGCATATTTGCCCAACACAATGCATCATGTGATTCCTTGACTGCTGCTTCCATGGGCATTCATTGTGTGTCCAAGTAAAATGAAATCTCGGACAACTTCAATCTTTTCTCCATTTATCATGATGTTGCTTATTGGTCCACTAGTGAGGATTTTTGTTTTCTTTATGTTGAGGTATAATCCACACTGAAGCCTGTAGTTTTTGATCGTCATCAATAAGTGCTTCAAGTACTCTTCACTTCCAGCAATTAGGGTTGTATCATTTGCATATCACAGGTTGTTAATGAGACTTCCTGCAATCCAGATACCACATTCTTCTTCATATAGTCTGGGTTTTCAGATTATTTGCTTAGCACACAGATTGCATAAGTACGGTGAAAGGATACAACCCTGACGCACATCCTTCCTAATTTTAAACCACACAGTATCCCCTTGTACTGTTTGAACAACTGCATCTTGGTCTACCTACAGGTCCCCATGAGCACAATTAAGTGTTCTGGAACTCCCATTCTTCCCAATGTTATCTGTAATTTGTTATGATCCACACAGCCAAATGCCTATGTATAGTTAACAAAACACAGGTAAACATCTTTCTGGTATTCTCTTTCAGCCGAGATCCATCTAACATCAGCAATGATATTCCTCATTCCATGTCCTCTTCTGAATCTGGCTTGAATTTCTGGCAGTTCCCTGTAGATATACTGTTGTAACCATTCTTGAATTGTCTTCAGCATAATTTGACGTGTGTGTAACATTAATTACATTGTTTGATAATTTCTGCATTCTGTTTACTCACCTTTCTTTGGATTGGGCATGTATATGAACCTCTTCCAGATGGATAGCCAGGTAGCTGTCTTCCAAATTTCTTGGCATAGACAAGTGAGCACCTCTAGTTCCAATCTGTTTGTTGAAACATCTCAGTTGGTATTCCACCAATTCCAGAAGTCTTGTTCTTGCCAATGCCTTCAGTACAGCTTGGACTTCTTCCTTCAGTACCACTGGTTCTTGCTCATATACTACCTCTCGAAATGGTTGAATGTCAACCAATTCTTTTTGGTACGGTGACACTGTGTATTCCTTCCACCTTCTTTTGATGCCTCCTAGGTCATTAAATATTTTGCCCATATAATCTTTAAATATAGCAACTCCAGGCTTTTATTTTTTCTTCAGTTCTTTCAGCTTGAGAAATGCCAAGCGTGTTGTTCCATGTGTTGTTTCCTTTTGGTTTTCTAACTCCAGGTCTGTGTGTATTTCAGTATAATACTTTACTTTGTCTTCTCTAGCCAGCCTTTGAAATCTTCCGTTCAGCTCTTTTACTTTATCATTTCTCCCTTTTGCTTTAGCTATTCTAGATTCAAAAGCAAGTCTTCTGACATCTATCTTTTTTTTTTTTTTTCTGTCTTTTTAGTGATCCTTTTCTTTTTTCATGTATGATGTCCTTGATGTCATCCCACAACTTGCCTGGTCTTCAGTAGTTAGTGTTCAATGTGTCAAATCTATTCCGGAGATGGTCCCTAAATTCAGGTGGAATATCTTCAAGGTCGTACTTTGGCTTTCATGGACTTATTTTCATTTTCTTCAGCTTAAACTTGAACTTACTTACGAGCAATTTATAGTCTGTCCCACAGTTGGCCCCTGGTTTTATCCTGACTGATGATACTCAGCTTCTCCATTGTCTCTTTTCACAGATGTAGTTGATTTGATTCTTATGTATTCCATCCAGCAAGGTCAATGCATATAGTAGCCGTTTATGTTGGTGAAAAAAGTTATTTGCAATGAAGAAGCCATTGGTCTTGCAAAAATCTATCATGCGATCTCCCATGTTGTTTCTTTCACCAAGGCCATATTTTCCAACTACAGGTCCTTCTTCTTTGTTTCACATTTCACGTTTCAATAACCAGTAATTACCAATGCATCTTGACTGCACGCTTGATGAATTTCAGACTGCAGATATTGGTAAAATTTTTCAATTTCTTCATCTCTGGCCTTAGTGGTTGGTGGGTAAATTTGAATAATAGTCATATTAGCTGGTCTTTCTTATATGCGTATGGCTATTATTCTATCACTGACAGCACTGTATTTCAGGATAAATCTTGAAATGTTCTTTTTGACAATGAATGTATCACCGTTACTCCTCAATTTGTCATTCCTGGCACAGTAGACCATATGACTGTCCAATTCAAAATGGCCAATACCAGTCCATTTCACCTCACTAATGTCTAGGATATCAATCTTCAAGCTTTCTGTTTCATTTTTGACAACTTCCAATTTTCCTTGATTCTGAATTTGTACATTCCACGCTCTGATTATTAATAGATGATTATTAATAGCTGTTTAAGAGCTCGACTGCTAACCAAAAGGTCAGCAGTTCAAATCTACCAGCTGCTCTTTGGAAACCCTACTGTGTCCTAAAGGGCTGCTATGAGTCGGAATTGACTTGATGGCAATGAGTATTGTGTGTACAGCTATTTCTTCTCATATTGAGTCATGCCACATCAGCAGATGAAGGTCCCAAAATCTATACTCCATCCATATCATTAAGGTTGACTCTACTTTGAGGAAGCAACCCTACCCCAGTCATATTTTGAGTGCCTCCTAACCTGAGGGGCTCATCTTTCAGCATATCAGAGAATGTCATGCTGCTATCCATAAGGTTTTCAATGGACAATTTTTTCAAAAGTAGATCACCAGGTCCTTCTTCCCAGTCTGTCTTAGTCTGGAAGCTCCACTGAAACCTGTTCACCATGGGTGACCCTACTGGTATTTGAAATACTGTTGACACAGCTTCTAGCATCACAGCAGCACACAAGTTGTAACAGTATGACACTGAAAGATGAGTGGTTATATATGAGATTATATATGTAAATCCTTCACCACACTGCTCACCCATATCAACGAAAGAACCAACCCTTTGCCTTTGAGTCGATTTCATCTCATGGTGACGTGGCGTGTTACAGAGTAGAACTGCTCTATGGGGTTTTTTGGGTGTAATCTCTACGGAAGCAGATATCCAGGCCTTCCTTCTGCAATGCCTCTGAGTGAGTTTGAATGACCAACTATTAGGTTAGTAGTCAAGTGCTTAATTGCTTGCACCACATGTTTAATAAAACCATCATCTGTACTTATTCTTACTGGATTAATATAAAATAAGCATTTTTTAATATCTTAATTTTATTTAGTCTTGGTGCCTGATACTTAGCAGGTTCAGTGCTAGAAACTATTAGGCTGTATTATAGTTCATTCTGTGCAGGCAAAATGTTTTTGAAAGTTTATAAAAGAAACCACTTTTTCATGAATTGACTCAAAAATAAGTTTGATTATCCTAGTCACTTGTTTTTTTGTCTTATCACAGAAATTAGTAAAATTATGCATAGTAAGGGACTTTAAGACTCAAATCTTAAAGACATACATTTTAAGAATCTTGTGTATTAGCAGAGATAAGGAAAAATGTAAGATTATCTTAATTTATATTCTCACTGTTGCCTGCATTTAATGAAAATAAATTAGTCTAAATCTGTCTAGTTCTAGACTGATCTAGAACCAGTAGAAATAACTTAGGTAAAATGGCAAACACAGAATTTTTTTCCTCTGGATCAGAATGTTAAAAAAAAAACTTCAAAAAAGCTCATTACTTTTATATGTGGTCCTAAGTCAACATGTGCTCTAAACATTCCTGCAGAGATTTATAATTAAAATTGATAGAACCCTTGCATGTGAAATTATTTTGTATGTAACACACTTGGCTACTATCTAAAAGGTTGGAGGTTTGAGTCCACCCAGAGGCAACTTGGAAGAAATGTCTAGCAATCTACTTCCCAAAAAATCAGCCATTGAAAGTTCTATGGAGCACAGTTCTGTCTAATACACATGGGTTCACTGTTGAGTAGGAATCCACTCAAAGGCAACTGGTTATTTATAGGAAAGAAATATAGCAGTTTATTTTTATTTTTTTAAGTTCTCTTAAACAAATTGGAAGTATCTAAAGGATACACATGCAGTGGAGTTAAACCTTATCCCAAAAGCTTGTATACTTGTTTGCAAGAGTCTTATTTGATTGCTGGCCTATCAAGTCAAGCATGGTTACTTCAGAGACCAAAAAAAAAAAGAAAAAATGGACAGCAGGAGCTAAATTGGATGTTCATTAACATGAAAGGAAATTTCTTGCCCCATTTAACTAATATGTTAGTTGGTACAGTGTGACAAACAAATATGAGTTGTTAAAATCTATTATACCTGCTTTAAATTGCATCTGCCTGTAGCCAGGGGCTCAATAGTTAGTTAAATTCAATTTGAGTTGCCAGAGGCTGTTAATGGTAGGTTTTTCTATTTGTTCTCTTAATTGTTCTCTATCTAAATGATCACTGATGATGAAATCTTATGTGCACTACACTCCTACATAATCAGAAAATCTAAATATTTTTTCCCCTTCAGGATAATGATATGGAGCTAAAGACCCATAAAAACCTTTAGGGATAACTTTTGTGTGTGTGTGTGTGTGTGTGTGTGTGTGTGTGTGTTTTTTAATAATGTGGCACATTTAATTTCAAAATAAATAATCCCACTTGGGCTTTGAAAGCATTAACAAAATGTGGAAATAATAAATTAACAAACTGAAAGTTGTAATTGCTAAGTCCATAGTTGGTGCTTGATAAATGTGTGCTAACTAAATATCACAGTCAATTTATCTAAAGTCTGTATTAGAACGTTCTTCTAAACTTTTAAAACTCAAGGTATTCTGTCGCAAGTACAGCTTTCAAATTAATGTGTTATGTGTATGACATGACATTGAAATTTCATTCTTAATTACACAGTAAAATGCAAACAATGAAGGGGAAAAGAAAATATGATAATGTTTATCTATACCTATCATTTCCAGCAGAGGTCGCTAGAGAGAAGCTAAAGTTATGGAAATTAGAGATATACGTTCGCTAATTCGGATAGAAATTTTAACTCTTCAGCTTTATGTGAGTCCTTTCTTTTCACCCACAGCTCTTTCTCTTTTGATGTCTGTGCTCCTTCATCAGATAAAAGGCTGTCTAAAAAACTGATCAGAAGTAGACACAAGAGAACAGGTTAATCCCAAGTGCACCGGTGTAATGTGTCACAAAACAGACAATGTAATTATCTCAGCAGCCAGTTTAACCAGCTAATTCGGCAGCTTTGCATACCAGGAGTGAGCTCATCTGTTCATGATATGACCAGCCAGGACGCTGTTCACCCAGATCACTATAGTTTTACAAAAGCTCGTCAAAACCTACGGATTGAGTGTTTCCTTGAATGTGGTATAACAGCTTTTTGCAATCTTTCCATTTACGGGGAAGCCACAGACTAACAAAGAGAGGAAAATGCAGATTCGCAGTGTACAATACCAGAAATGGAGTCAATGATACAAATCTCCGTACGTGTTCATTTACAATGAAAAACCTCCCTCTTCACTGGGAATCTCTGGAGAAATGCTAAATGACTAAACAGAAATGTGATTTTCATGGTAAAGACTTATAAGCCCAATTTTGCTTTTCTTGGAAGCGTATTTCTTTGCCATCAAGCACGTTCTGCGTTTTGCTAACACCAGCGCTCTTTCCGTGAGTTGGTGTGATCTTAAAGTCACTTTGACCTGGGCTTGAGCTTTGTTCTTCTCCTTTCTCGTCCCCTGATCTTGGGCAACTTAGTCTCACAGTGTCCTAATCTTTAAAATGTGAATAATACACACATTTTGTCACTAGGGATTAAATCATAGGACAGGGAAATGCTTGGCACAAAGAGGTAGCTAAATAAAAAGTCGCTACTTTATTACCTGATTTTAAACACACACCCACCCGTGCACTACCTATATAAACCAAAAACCCACTGCCGTCCAGTCGATTCCGACTCATAGCGACCCTATAGGACAGAGTAGAACTGCCCGGTAGAGTTTCCAAGGAGCGCCTGGTGGATTTGAACTGCCAACCTTTTGGTTAGCAGCCATAGCACTTAACCACTATGCTACCAGAGTTTCCATACATAAAAAGAACTCAGTAAAAAAAAAAAATTAACTCAAGACCCAGGAAATAGTCATGCATTGTCACAAATCTTTTCCTTAAAATGACTATCCACTGACCACAGTGACAGGACCACATAACATGCAGTTCCAGTCACGGTGCCTCATGTTCACAATAATATTTGTTGAATGAAATAAACATAGACTAGAAGAAAAAAAAAAAACCCTCCAGAATACGTAAAATTAGTCAAAAATATTGACAATATTTTAAAGTGATGTGTTTTGCTCTTCAATATTCACAGCAAATTAAACTTTTAAATCAAAGGACAGTAGGTTGTATGTCTAACAGCTGAGATTTAGGTTATATCTTTGATATCACATGTCTTTTCAGTTGACATAGTTAAGTGACAAACAGTGGTACAAGAGTCAAACTTAGACAATAATAAAAATAGTCCTGAAGGTGAGGCAGAGAAAAAGGAAGGTTCTGATTTATAGTAAAGCCTTTTGTAGTGCCTATTACTACTATACTAAGGTGACAAGACAAATACAAATGAATTACTTCAGAGGTGCTTAGTCCTCAAGGAGATGGCATGGAGAAATTCCATAGCCAGGAGGCAGCCAGGAAATGGATTTAGAGTGAGCCAGCTACTGTCTTCCGAAGTCTTATGGCACAGAAGTCCCTGGTCTTCAACAGCAGGGTCAAAGCCAGGGGAAAAAGAACCAGTAAGTCACCCTTCTCTGTCTTTGGCGTCCATTCTACACGAATCTCCACCCCTCAACCAACAGAGACTGTTTTCCACACATCATCTAAAAAGACAATTGGGTTATGCTACCCTGAACCCTCCTGCAAACCCCTCCATATATACCCCACCTATCTCTTAAAATTTATTTCAAACCACTCTTCCCTTGATCTGCTCCGTCATGAAGGAAAAACATTAAAGAGTAAAGTTTGTGAAGTATTTTTAAAAGTGAAAATCATCGGGTATTTCCAAAAGCAGTAATACATATAAAGGTAATAGTTCCGTGGTGTCAAAAGAGCTCTCAGCTAATAACAAAAACTATGATTTTCATCTTGTGCTAATTCTCAATATACCCCTAGCAGTGTTCCATTATTATCATTCCAAAAGTATAAGCGGGGTAAATGAGGTAAACTGTTATTAAGATTCTTGCCCAGAATCACACAGCAAATAGGTACCAAAATTTGAATCCTAGTCATATTAACAGCTCTCTTTTGGGGTCATTCAACATCTGTTTTTCAGCCTGATCTTCTGATACATTAAATATTATTTTCTCCATTGCCTTTTATTACTAGTATCCAATTCCTAGGGATCCCTGGTGGCACAGTGGTTAAACACTCAGCTGCTAATGGAAAGCTGGGTGGTTCAACCCACCAACTACTCAGCAGGAGAAAGATGTGGCATTCTGCTTCACAAAGATTACCAAAAAAAAAATTGCCATCCAATTGATTCCGACTCATAGCTACCCTACAGCACAGAATAGGACTGTCCCATGTGGCTTTCAAAAAGCAGCTGGTGGATTTGAATTGCTGACCTTTTGATTAGCAGCCGAGTTCTTAACCCCTGCACCACCCCATGGGGCAGTTTTACTCTCCTACAGGCTCACCATGAGTTGGAATCGACTGGACGGCAACAGGTTTTTGTTTTGTTTTGTTTTTTAACCAATTCCTACTCTTCTCTTGTAACAAGTAAATATCACTAAATTAAGAATTCACACATTATAAAGCTTCAGTAAAGTTTGGATACCAAGCTCTTAAAACATACTTACTAATATATATGTACCCCCCGCAAAAAGAGGGGTGGGTCAATGAAGGTTAATATTGTCCTTGAGGTAGTGGGAATTTAAATTTCATAAGAGTCTTCTAAACATATTTAACGGGGAAAAAATATTGCCACCCTTCACTAAAACCTGCATTTCAAGGCACTTCAATGATTTATGATTTTTCTCTCCCATAGAGAACGAGTGATATATAGCTGGAGTCTAATTCATTCCCTATCATCACATGTTTTTTGTAACCCCAGATCGTTTTTTGAAATCAGTAGGCAGTTAGCATAGAGTAGATGAATTTGAGTCTGAAAGGAGACAAAAATTAGACTGTGAACCATCTTTGAATAGGATCTTGTTAACATATGTATCAAGTCAAGCACCTTAACTTGTTTTTTAAAACGCATTGCCTGATACTCTTCAGCACTTGCAGGCAATATGAATTTGCATGGGTTAAAAAGGGTCATCAATTTATTACTAAGTATCTGTAAAAAAAAAAAAAAAAATTTTTTTTTTTATCTGTACAGCCTTTGGCAAAAATAAAATGTTATGTAAGTAGTGACTGTGTATGCCAAATTAAGTCCCTTCCTCAGAACCATTATTTTTAAAGTTGTCTTGATTTTTATTTTGTTATCAGATAATTTACATAGTTGTGTACATAAAACACATCACTTTAAGGTACCCTTTATTTACTCATATATTTATTTATCTGTTTATTCAACAAATATTTGACATCTTACTATATTCAAGGAGCCCTAGTGGTACAGTGGTTAAGAGCTACTGATGCTAACCAAAAAGTCAGTAGTTCAAATCTACCAGCTGCTTCTTGGAAACCCAATGGGTCAGTTCTACTCTGCTTCACAGGGTCGCTATGAGTCATAATCTACTCAATGGCACATAACAACAACGAACTACATTTAAGCTTTGTGCTTGTACCGGGAATATAGCATGGAAAAGCACAGACACAGAGAGGGAAAAACAATGTACAAAGGCATCTTTGAATGTCATGAAATCACAAAATTAAAGGAATATTCACAGCTTGTTGGCACATATTACATACAAGGCCAGGTAACGTGGTTGAAAGAAATGATGTAGTATTTTCAGGGTTACATCAACAAGTTCCATTAAGTAGGACGTAAAAAATCACTATGTAGATACATTATTTATTTAAGCAAGTGAATTATAAATATATGGATGGCTCAAACTTTTAATAAATCAGTAAGGCAGATCGGAAATTTATTTCTATGTCATCTTTGAAAAAGAAATTGTCTGGATCTTTGGTCATGGTTTATGTGTATTTGGGATGAAAGGCAGAGGGAAGGGTTAATTTTTGGTGACTGTATTTTCTGAATCAAAAATCTTGGTATTCTAGGCAGAGGGAGCCACGTGGGATGAGATAGAAAAACCTGAATGCGCAGGACAACCCTGTTTGGTTAGGGCATAATGGCAGTAAAGAATAGTAGTGGAAGATAATGTTGAAAGTGCAGCTTAGCAGGTGTTATGGATCGAATTGTGTCCACCCCAAAATGTGTGTCAACTTAGCTAGGCCATGATTCCCAGTATTGTGTGGTTGTCCTCCACTTTGTGATCTAATGGGATTATCCTAGGTTCGTAAATTCTAACCCCTACAATGTTAATGAGGCAGAATTAGAGGCAGTTATGTTAATAAGGCAGGATAAAATCTACAGGATTAGGTTATGCCTTGAGTCAATCTCTTTTGAGATATAAAAGAGAGACGCGATCAGAGAGAAGGGATGTCCTACCACCAAGAAAGAGGAGCTGGAAGCAGAGCACATCTTTGGACCTGGGGTCACTGTGCTGAGAAGCTCCCAAAGCAGAGGAAGTTTGATGACAAGGGCCTTTCTCCAGAGCCAACAGAGAGTGAAAGAGTTGTGCTGGAGCTGGCACCAGAATTTGGACTTCTAGCCTCCTAGACTGTGAGAGAATAAATTCCCATTTGTTTAAGCTACCCACTTGCGGTATTTCTGTAATAGCAACACTAGATAACTAAGACAGCCGGGGTTTTAAGAGCTACACAGGGTAGGTCAAGGAGCTTTTTAATATGCAAGAAAGTAACATTATCAGAATTGGGCTCTTGAAAGATTAATCTGTCAACAAGATAGAGAATGAATTGTGTGGGGGCAGGGCAGAAAGAAAAAGGAAGGAGAGAGGAGAAAATATAGACGTTAAACCAGTGAAGGTCTTAACTAGTGGAACTGAAGTAAACATTCACAGGTCAAAGAAGATGCTGCAGAGAGAATAACAGCATTGAGAAAGAGACTGGATTTGTGCAGAGAAGAATTTGCTCATAAAATAAGACATATATACATATACACACACATGTATTTGAATTCATCTCACTAAAGTTTCTGATAACAACAAATCAATACAAGTTGTTTATATTTAAGATGTTAACATTTAATAATAATAATACATAATAATCGTACACTAAATATTATGGATACATACTTACAACTGTTTTAATATTTATTGAACACTTACTATATAATATATACTTACAACTGTTTTAATAATATTTATTGAACACTTACTATATAACAGATAGCATGTTAAAGATTTTATATATTACATACATTATCTAAGTAAAACCCATAACAAATCTACAGGGAGGTACAGTTCTAATTGCCCTTTTACAAGTGAGAAAACTGAAGTTTAGAAAACTTAAGCAACATCAAGTGAGAATTTGAACTCAGCTCTCTCAGATCCTGTAGCATGAGTACTTAGCCAAATTTACGTGTGAAAGAATCATAATTATTTCATTCTGAAGGCACAAAACTTACAGAATCTGTACTACCTACTTGTCATCAAATTAGATCTTCAATCTTTTATGCAACTGTGGCGAGTGTCTACTGAGAATCTACTATATGCCAACCTCTGCTTTAGATGCCTAGACACTGAATTCTTAGATACTGGAGTCTCATGTGACAGGTATAAATAAATAAATATTCAGAGAGTCGGAATCGACTCAGTCGTAGTGGTTTTGGTTTTTGGGTTCAGTTACTTAGACTCTTTCTGGTGATTAGGGGAATTGGTGGAAAGAATTGGATAAAGCTGAGAGGCAAACTTCTTCTACCCATGAAGTGACATGGAGCAGGACACTGAAGAAGAGAAAAGGTCTCAGAGGGCTAGAATGGAAACACAAGCACTAAAAACAGAGTTGATGCGTGTTGGAGATTTTGCTGGAAAAGAAGAGGGATTAAACCGTTTATACTACTGGAGAAGAGGAAGTCTGGGAAGGGAATATGTTCAGAGAGCCAGATCAAAATAGTGATGGACAGGGCAGGGTAGTAAATAGATTCTAAATCAAGAAACCAAAATAATCATTCTCATTTGGTATAATCAAGAATCCCAAACATGAACAAACTGAAGAAGTAAATGATTCTAGGGAAAGGACAGTTACCTCCTATTCCGGTTTTAGATGCTCTTCTTGATGTAGGTACTTCTGGACTGCTTTGCAGAGTGAATCTGCATTGTAAAGGCACTTTTTGTTAATAGTTATGATAGGTAGAGAACTACAGACTTTTATTTAACCCTCACCATTAACTTCCATAATTATTATGTGCCTGTCATGGATTGAATTATGTCCCCCCAAAAATGTGTGTATCATGATTCCCAGTATTGTGTGATTTTCCCATATGTTGTGAATCCTGCCTCTATGATGTTAATGAGGGAGGATGGGCGGCAATTGCGTTAGTGAGGCAGGACTCAATCTATAAGATTGAATTGTGTCTTGAGGCAATCTCTTGAGATATAAAAGAAAGAAGCAAGCAGAGAAACAGGGAGACCTCATACTGCCAAGAAAGCAGTGCTGGGAGCAGAATGTGTCCTTTGGACCCAGGATCCCTGTGTGGAGAAGCTCCTAGTCTGGGGGAAGATTGTTGAGAAGGCCAACAGAGAAAGAAAGGCTTCCTCTGGATCAGATGCTCTGAATTTGGACTTTTAGCCTACTTTACTGTGAAGACACGAATTTCTCTTTGTTAAAGCCATTCACTTGTGGTATTTCTGTTATAGCAGCACTAGACGACCAAGACAGTACTCAAGTACATATTTGCCTTTTTTCCTATTTATAGTTTCTTCCCTAAAGCATGCGAGCATCTTTGTATATGTCTGCACATTCAGAAGTTATCCATAACTGTATCTGAACTGCACAGTAATTATTACTCTATAATAAAGAACTTTAGGTAATTTCTCATGCAATAAAATGTTAAGTGCTATCATCTGCAAATGATATGTAGCTTTTATAATCTACTGAGGGAGAGGTCGGGAATGGGTAGGTAAGGGGGCTAAGGGAAAAGAAAACATTGACTCCAGTTCTTGTACCAGAATTAGAGTGAAAAATATAGATTTTGTCCTCAAATTGCCAGCACTGCTACTGGTGAGTATGTCAGGTCACCTCATTTCCTCACTCTACCCTAAAGTCAACTCTTCATGTATTACCGAATCAAAGAGGGACTAATTGTGAGGTTGTAGGTAAGGTCATATGAGATCCTCTGAAAAACATCCCTATGAGAGCACAACATATTATAATTAAGACAATTTCCACATCCTTGAAATCCTCAAAAGGCCCTAGGCTTGGTTTGGTTTGGTGCCAAAATATGTCAGGTTGACAGCCAAAAATCATTGTTTTTTTTTTTTTTTAAATAAAGGGAAGCCTTCTGGCATACAACTCTTTATTGTGACATCACCACACTACCGCAGGAGTTTGATGAGTTTCAATTGATTTAAGCCAGCACTCCGTATCAAACAATGGCTGCTGGGAGGACACATAAAGACAAGACAGCCACTTTAACCTTTTAACAAAGAAAAGGACAAGGCTAGCTTCTCTTCCTTCAACAATTCAGTGCTCTTGAGCCATTGAAGCTAGGTGAATGCATGAAACTGTTGCCCTGAGATAATCTTTAAACCTTCAACCTTAAACCAAAAATATTGCCCTACGTTTTCTTCAAACCAAACAATAAGTTAGCTTATTTAGTAAAGAATGTTTGCCTTGAACATCATGCTCTTTAAAGAACTATCTGTATATAAAAAAGTATATATACAGGATTAAATTGACAATAGCAACTAGAAAGGTCAGATAGGAAGCTTAGAGGGTAGCGAGTTTATGTCAATGGGGAACGAACAATTCGGAAAAGGCGAGTGAGAATGGTTACACAACTTGAAGAATGTAATCAGTGTCACTGAATTGTACACGTAGAAATTGCTGAATTGGTGTGTTTTGCTGAGTATACTTTCAACAATAAAACAAACAATTCAGTGTTTTCCCCTTATCTTGTTTGTATTAACTTCTGACCATTTAATACTCAATAATATCTAAAAGCATGTGAGGAATATCATGGAGAAATGAAAATTGCAAATACATGTTAATAGGCTGGTTTCTCTAGCAATATTTAGAAAAAAAAAAAGAAAATTTTTAACATGGCTTTAGAATGAGAGCCTCAGAAACACTAAAGTGCATGGGTGAGCTGAGGAGGACACATTCACAAAAAGACAGAGAAGGAGTGGTCAGAGAAGCTCAGAGACAGATAATAGAGAATCTTGTCATGGAAGCCAAAGGGTTAGAGATTTTTCCGGAAGAATATGGCTGAAGGAACTTACTCAATAAAGAAGTCAAATATGAAAAGATCTGAGTAACCATTGGATTTGACATTCCTGTTGCCTGTCAAGTTGATTCCAACCCATAGTAACCCTGAAAATTTGCCAACCTTTCCTTTAACCACTTAACCACTGTACCACCAGGGCTCCTTTGAATTTGACATTGCAAAACTCACTGCCATCGAGTTGATTTTGACTTATAGCAACCCTATAGTACAGAGTAGAGCTGCTCCATAGGGTTTCCAAGGCTGTAAATCTTTACGGAAACAGGCTGCCACATCGTTCTCCCGAGGAATGGCTGGTGAGTTTGAAGTGCCAACCTTTCAGTTAGCAGCTGAATGCCTTAACCGGGGATCCTTGGGCTCCAGGGTGCCACCGGGGCTCCTTGAATTTCATATTAATTACCTCCTAAAGCAGTGTTAGCAGAGTTGAGAAGGCAGGTAGTGTAAGCTGTATGGAGGTATGAATAGTGAGGATCTAGACTCCAGATGGAAATGGGTGTGAGGGAGTGAGGGTGGCCAGGGAAATGAGAAGGAGCTGCTAAAGAGGGGGCATCTGGTGCAAAGACTTTTTTTTTAAGGCTTAGAGAAAGGAAGAAAACAGGCTGAAGACATAATTGAAAGAGAGAAGTGCTTGGTCCACTTTGAGTCCTCCCTATGTATTCAGTTATCGCTCAAATTGAAGCACTAATTTTTTGTCCCAAGCTCCAGGCCACATCTGCCCTCAAGTCAACCTGGTTTCCTTCTGCTACTTTCTGAGTTCGTTCCAAGTCCTAGTTCCTGGACTCTGGCCTTATCCTTTGTGATCAATCCCCTGACTTGAATCCTAATTTATATAAATTGTTCTATTTCAAGTTCCCACCTTGATTCATTTTCAAAAACCCCTTTTTTCTCTAGAAATGAGATTTTCACATCACGCTCCACTTTATTTTCAGGTGTGGTATACGCTGTTAATTGGTCACCTCAATAGTCACTCTCTACCCCCTTCCTCCTAGTTAGTATAACCCAATTCTTGACAGGTCTTGAGTAACTACGGACTTTAGGGAAGGCTGAGCTCTTCCCACCCCAGGAAGGGGAGTTTTACTTAGCGTAAACTAGTTATGTAAATTCTATTGCCCCGAACAGACTTCAGAGAAGGGAGGTGTCAAAATTCTGATCTTCTGGTGGTAGTCAGTTGTTAGGTGCAGTCAAGTCAGTTCTGACTCATAGTGACCCTATGTTCAACAGAATGAAATGCTGCCTGCTCCTGCGCCATTCTCACAATTGTTGTTATGCTGGAGCCCATTGTACCCACTGTGTCAATTCATCTCTTTAAGGGCCTTCCTTTATTTTGCTGACCCTCTAATTTACCAAGCATAATGTCCTTCTCCAGGGACTGATCCCTTCTGACAACAAGTATGTGAGATGGAATCTCGCCACCCCTACTTCTAAGGAGCATTCTGGCTGTACTTCTTCTGGGAGACACTGGTTCCTTCTTTTGGCAGTCCATGGTATATTCACTATTCTTCACCAACACCACAATTCAAAGGTGTCAATTCTTCTTTGATCTTCCTTATTCATTGCCCAGCTTTTGCGTGCATATGAGGTGATGGAAAACACCATGGCTTGGGTCTTCAAGGTGATATCTTTGCTTCTTAACATTTCAAAGAGGTCTTTCGCAGCAGATTTGACCAATGCAACGTGTCATTTGATTTCTTGACTGCTCCTTCCATGGGTGTTGATCATGGATCCAAGTAAAATGAAACTCTTGACAACTGCAATCTTTTCTCCATTTATCAGGATGTTGCTTATTGGTCCAATTTATTTAAATTTTTGTTTTCTTTATGCCAAGATGTAATCCATACTGAAGGCTGTAGTCTTTGATCTTCATCAGTAAGTAGTTTAAGTTCTCCTCACTTTCAGCAAGCAAGGTTGTGTCATCTGCATAACACAGGTTGCTAGCGAGTCTTCCTCTGATCCTAATGCCACATTCTTCCTCATACAGTCCAACTTCTCAAATTATTTGCTCAGCATACAGATTAAATAAATATGGTGAATGGATAAAACCCTGATACACACCTTTCCTGACTTAAACCATGTAGTATCCCCTTGTTCTGTTCGAATGACTGCCTCTTGATCTATGTACAGGTTTCTCATGAGCACAATCAAGTGTTCAGGAATTTGCATTCTTTGCAATATTATCCATAATTTTTTATGATCCACACAGTCGAATGCCTTTGCATACTCAATAAACATCTTTCTGATATTCTTTTCTTTCAGCCAGGATATGTCTGACATCAACAATGATATCCCTTGTTCCACATCCTCTTCTGAATCTGGCTTGAATGATCATCAGCAAAATTTTACTTGTGTGTGATATTAATGATATTGTTCAATAATTTCCACATTCAATTGGATCACCTTTCTTTGGAATAGGCATAAATATGGATCTCTTCCAAGAGGTTAGCCAGGTTAGCTGTCTTCCAAATTTCTTGGTATAGACAAATGAGCACTTCGAGTGCTGCATCCATTTGTTATGAAACATCTCAGTTTGTATTCCGGCAATTCCTGGAGTGTTTTTTTTTTTCTCCAATGCCTTCAGTGCAGCTTGGACCGCCTCCTTTAGTACCATCATTCCTAATCAGGTTATCTCATGAAGTGGCTGAACACTGACCAATTCTTTTTGGTAGAGTGAATCTGTTTATTCCTTCTATCTGTTTTTGATGCTTCTGCGTCATTTAATATTTTCCCATGGAATCCTTCAATATTATAACTTGAGGCTTGAATTTTTTTTTTTTTTTTTCAGTTCTTTAAACTTGAGGAATGCCAAGCATATTTTTCCCTTGTGGTTTTCTAACTCCAGGTCTTTTCACATGTCACTGTAGTACTTTGTCTTTTGGAGCCACCCTTTGAGATCTTCTATTCAGCCCTTTTACTTCATCATTTCTTCCATTTGCCTTAGCTACTTGACATTCAAGAGCAAGTTTCAGAGTTTCTTCTGGCACCCATTTTGGTCTTTTCTTTCTTTCCTGTCTTTTTAATGACCTCTTGCTTTCTTCATGTATGATGTCATTCCACAACTCATCTGGTCTCCAGTCATTAGAGTTTTCCTTAGTCATCTAGTGCTCTTATAACAGAAATAGCGCAAGTGGATAGCTTTAACAAAAAGAAGTTTATTCTCTCACAGTCCAGTAGGCTAGAAATCTGAATTCAGGGTGCCGGCTCTATGGAGAGGCTTTCTCTTTCTGTCGGCTTTAGAGGGAGGTCTTCATCATCAGTCTTCCCTTGGTCTGGGAGCATCTCAACGCAGGAACCTCAGGTCAAAAGGACTCGCTCTGCTCCTGGTGCTACTTTCTTGGTGGCACAATGTTCCCCTGTCTCTCTGTTCACTTCTCTTTTATATCTCAAAGAGATATAAGACACTATCTAATCTTGTATATCTCATCAGTATAACTCCCATTAAACTATCTCATTTCATCATAGTGATAGGATTTACAGCACATAGGGAAATCACATAAAATTGTGGACAATCACACAATACTGGGATTCATGGCCCAGCTAAGTTGACAGATATTTGTGGGGGACACAATTTAATCCATAACAGTGTTCAATGTCTGAGATCTACTCTTGAGATGGTCTCTAAATTCCACTGGGATATACTTAAGGTCATATTTTGGCTCTCTTGGATTTGTTCTAATTTTCTTCAGTTTCAACTTGAACTTGCATGTGAGCAATTGATGGTCTGTTCCGAAGTCAGCCCTTGGCCTTGTTCTGACTGATGAAATTGAGCTTTTCCATTATCTCTTTCCACAGATATAGTCTATTTGATTTCTGTGTATTCCATCTGACAAGGTCCAGGCGTACAGCTGCCATTTACGCTGCTGAAAAACTTCATATTTGCAATGAAGAAGTTGTTGGTCTTGCAAAATCCTACCATGCTATCTCCAGCACCATTTCTATCACCAAGGCCATATTTTCCACCTACCTATTCTTTTTCTTTGTTTCCAACTTTTGCTTTCCAATCACCAGTAATTATCAATGCATTTTTAATTGCACGTTCGATCAATTTCAGACTCAGGAGTCAGTAAAAATCTTCAATTTCTTCATCTTTGGCCTTAGTGGTTGGTATGTAAATTTGAAATAGCAGTTGTATTAACTGGTCTTCCTTGACGACACATGAATATTATCCTATCACTGACAGCTTTGTACTTCAGGATAGGTCTTGAAATGTTCCTTTTGATGATGAATGCAACACAATTCCTCTTCAAGTTGTCATTCCCAGCTAGTAGACCATATGATTGTCTGATTCAAAACGGCCAATATCAGTCCATTTCAGCTCACTAATGCTAGAATATCCATGTTTACGAGTTCCATTTCATTTTTGGTAATTTCCAATTTTCTTAGATTCATACTTTGTATTCCACATTCTGACTATTAATGGATGTTTGCAGCAGTTTCTTCTCATTTTGAGTTGTTCCACATCAGCAAATCAAAGACCCAAAAGCTTGACTTCAACCACATCGTTAAGGTTGACTCTACTTTGAGGAGGCAGCTCTTCCCCAGTTGTATTTTGAGTGCCTTCCAACCTGAGAGGCTTATGCTCTGGCACTATATTAGACAAAGTTTCGTTGCTATTCATAAGGTTTTCACTGGCTAATCCTTTTTCAAAGTAGACTGCTATGTCCTGCTCCTAGTCTGTCTTAGTCTGGAAGCTCAACTGAAACCTGTCTGCCATGAGTGACCCTGCTGGTATCTGAATACTGGTGGCAAAATTTCCACCATCACAGCAACATATAAGCCCCCACAGTATGACAAATTGGCAGTCACATGGGGGTGGGGTGGGGTGGTAGCCTAGGACACAAGAAATCCTAGAAGAAAAGTTCCATTTTTTCTACTTGATATGGTTGTGTCTTCATGAAACAGCTGGAGATGGGGACACATCCAGTGACCATGAAAGAACAAGCTAGGACTGCTGAGCAAAAAGAGGGAGAGAATCTGGGTCACCAAAATATTATATCAGCCACATCCATGATTGCCTACCTTCAGTCTTCTTTTATATCAATTCGTTTGTTTCTTGAGTACATTTTATTTGATTCTTCTGTTTCTTTCAACAAAAAATTTTCTAAGTGACACATTGCAGAAGAAAAGACTAAGACAAAAACTGATTTTATTGAGGTCATACTACGTAGTACATGTTTTATATGCATTATCTGATTTAATTTTTGTAACAATCCTTTTTCGATTCCTATTTATTTAAAGAAGGATCTGACTTTGAACCTGCACTTCCCCCATGAAGTTAGAAATCCTAACCCAAAATTTTAGCATGCATAATCAGGTTTTTGCTTCTAGACTTCCCTGATACCAGTTTCCTAGATTTTCAACTTTTCTATTATGACTACCAAGCCTTTCAGTAGAGTATAGGGGCTAGAAGTATGGAGAAAGAAATAAAACAGACTGCTCAACCTTAGCACATTTATTAGCCAGATGAACTAAGACAAATTATTCAGTTCCTAGATTCTGAATTACTATCTGTAAAAGACAGTACTTATTCTAAAGGGTTGTTATAATTATTAAATTATACAATGCCTGTAAAACATTTTGTCAATATCAACTCCAATTTAGGCATGTAATGTATGTGCCTTTATTTGTATATCTACTGTACTGCAAAATACACAATTTTGAAAAATCACATCATAGAATTTTAGGACTATAAGAGATGAAATTTTGTTCCAAGATCCTAGAATTTTGAATTCTAGATATCTCTGTCATTAGGAGGTAAACCCAAAACCCATTACCGTTCAGTCGATTCCAACTCATACCAACCCTATAAGGACAGAATAGAACTGCCCCGTAGAGTTTCCAAGGAGAGGCTGGTGGATTCAAACAGCCGATCTTTTGCTTAGCAACTGTGACTCTTAATCACTGCACCACCAGGGCTCCTTAAGAGATAACTTAACCTGTAATTCAAGAGATAGCTCAGTAACAAAATATATAAATGACCTTGTATGAGTTATTTTTTAGAAAGTCAGATAGAAGGAATTCGTATCAACATTAAATTTATGGTTACAATTATTTGGAATTAATGATCAGTTACCTAAACTTTGCAACCCAGCGGCATAGAGAAGGAAGGAGAGCACATCTAGTTAAAATTTAAGGACATGATAATCTTCACTGTATTTTACCCTACCTGGCTGACAACTTTGTAGTGTAGTATAGTTGAAAGGACACTGAACTTGGAATCAAAAGATGTCAGTGGCATCAAGCCCCTTCTCCATTATTTATTAGGTCTGTAACTTTGTGCAAGTTATTTACCATTTCTGAATCTCAGCTTCTTTATCCTTAAAATGCTTATCTCACAGGATGGTTCTAAAATTCAAAAGGTATGCAGAAATCTTTTATATGTTGGAATGTGCTGTACACATGTAAAGAAAATAATAAAACATTCAATGAGCACAAATGGTAGAAACTTCAGACTCTGCGTTCTGCAACACATTCTTTAAGATTTTTTACCTTGGGATGTTTGCTCATTACTTATTCTGAAGCGTTAGCAGCCTTTCTGAAACTTCAGAGTTCTAACACGACACAATGCCAGGGACAGCTGGAGATTCAACCAGCATCATTTGATGATGATGAGCTTTGAAGGTTTCCCATCTATAGAGCTGCTCTCACTTTGCTCACTACGGGTGATAGAATCAAGCTACAGGCTTAGCATGTGATAGTCAGTTTGAGTCAAGGCCGGAAATCATTCAGTCAAGAAACCACTCAGTCACTCTGCCTAGAAAACAAATGGATTAGAGAAAAAAAAATAAAATGACTCAGACCCAACTCTGAAAGTGTTTTTATTGGGGCATTGATTCAGCCTCTACTGAAAATTTGCTAAAAACAAAAATAATATTGGCAATACTCTTTGCGGAGTCTCTTCCAGACAGCTGTGACATCTAAGGAACCCTTGAGAGACTGCATATAAAAATACAAATGGCATCATTCTTACCTACGATTATTTTTTTCCATTCCAAAACGTCTTGAATACAATGAGTTATTTTCCAAACTCATAAGAAAGCTCTAGAAATCAGTAAATTGGTCAGCACTACTCACTAATTCCACCACTTGTCTGTCAATTTGTCATACTATGGTGATTTGCATGTTGCTATGGGGTCGCTATGAGTCAGAATCTCTATGGCAATGGATTTGGTTTTTTTTGGTTTGGTATGATGATGGAAGCTATGCTACCAGTATTTCAAATATCGGCAGAGTCACCGATGGTGGACAGGTTTCAGCAGATCTCCCTGACCAAGATGGGCTAGGAAGAAAGGACTAGTGGTCTACTTCTGAAAATTAGCCAAAGAAAACCTTATGGATCACAATAGAACATTATCTGCCTCACTTGCTTTGGACACATCATCAGGAGGGATCAATCGCTGGAGGAAGACATCACATTTGCTAAAGTAGAGGGCCAAGGAGGGCATGGGAGACCTTCAGTGAGATGGATTGACACAATAGCCCCAACAATGGACTCAAACACGCCGGTGATTGTGAGGATGGTGCAGGACCAGGCAATATTTCGTTCTGCTGCATATAAGATCATCTTGAGTTGGAGTTGACTTGATGGTAGTTAGCAAGAACAACTTACTAATCTATTATCACAATCGTCAGTTCTTATGAAAGTCTAAAGCCCTTTTTTCCCCATAGAAACTATGCTTGAGACACTGGTTATATTCTCAGGTTGGCTGAAAATTGACTGCAAACTCAAAGTGAGCCAGAAAGGAAGGTGCTGCTCAGAAAGTGAAGACAATATTGGCAGCATTGGACACTACAGAAGAGTCAGAGCAAACCACAAGCAAAAAGGCCAAGTACCAATTCTGGGGCCACGTTTGATGACATATATATCCATAAACCACTAGAGAAACAAACTATAAACCTGAATTATCTCTTTCCCTTCATACCCAAACATCTAAAAAGAGTAGTCTACATTTGTTGACTCTCCTATTCAGAGATATTACAAACTGCTTTGAATGTCTTTGGATATGTTTTGGATTCATGTGTGCAGAAATTTTGCTAGGCTTTATATATCTAAGACTGCAATTATTTGGTTGTAGGGAATTCAAAGGCCCAAAATTCAAGAAAATGTCAATTTGTTTTCAGAAGTTATTGTGCAAATTTATTATCCCACCAGCAGCATGTAAAATTCCATGTAGTTCCCATCCGTACCAATACTTGATACAGTCAGATTTCTTGAATTTGTCAATTAAAGGGATAGAAAACTATATCTGATTATGGTCTTAACTTACATTTTCCTGATTATTAAGGAAATTAAGCACATTTTCTTCATTTATCCCTCATTTTGCTTCATGTCTGTTTGTGTCATTTGCTTATTTTTCTATTTGGTTGCTTGTCTTTCTTATTGATTTGTAAGGTTTTTTTTAAAAACCTTACACTATATTCTGGACACGAATTCTTTTAGTTAAATATGTTGCAGATTTTGTCTCAAGTTTGCAGCTTGTCTTTTTTGCTTTATTTATGTACCTTTAGATGAACAGAAACTCTTCAATCCAGTATAGCTGAATTTGTAAGTCTTTTCTATGTTAGCATTTTTTGTTTCTTATTTAACAAGTCTTTCCTCACCTAAAAGGATGAGATAGTCTCCTCATTTTTTTCTGAAAGTTTTAAAGATTTCTTTCACATTTAAGCCTTTAATCCTCCTGGAATTGATTTTTGAGCATGATGTGGTCCTCCAATCACTTCCAATCCATGCATTTTTAATTGTGCTGCAGTCCTCCCCAGAAATTGCTCTTGTTTAGGTCACCACTGACAGTCTTGTTATCAAATCCAATGGCAATTTCCTGCCCCTGATTTTTTAATTTTTTGGAAGCATTTGAGAATCTCCAGCATGCTTTCCTTCTTGCAACTCTTTTTTATTTCATCCTGTGATGTTACTTTCTCCTGACTCTCTCTTGTTCTGATCTTTTTTGGCCTTCATTGTTTCCTCCATTTGTTCCCTCTATGGCTATATGGGCCAGGGTGCCATCTTCAGTGACTGGTCATATCATCTAGTCTTTTCCAATGAACTCCCCATACTTATTGTTTAAATAGAAACTTACATTCATATGTCAGTAACTCCTGCCCAGGTCTCTACCTATAATTGAGCCAAGTGCCTACTTGAACATTGCTGTTGGGATATCCCAAAGACATCCCAAAATAAACATTACCAAAAGAAAACATTCCATTCATTCCCCAACTTTCCAAAATTTGCATACAATCCTCCTGCTTCATTACCTAACCCAGGGATTGATGACACCCTCTAGCCAGTCAACCAAATCAGAAATAGAAAGTAATACTACACTCTTTCCTCACCGTCACTCTCCTTCATCCTCTATATCTAATCAATCACTAAGCCCTACAGATTCTCTCAACTAAATGTCCCTCATGTGTTCTCACTCCTTCCCATTCTCTGTTTTTAGAGTAGCTGTCTATATTATTTCCCTTGAGCCAAGATGGTCTTCCGGAGTCCATTATCTGTGCAGGTCAGAGTGATCTTTATACAATGATCTTTATAAAGTGATCTTTATAAAATGCAAATCTGATCATGGGAATGGAAGGGAGAGTTCTATCCTTATATCTACAATATTCCTATGCCCTTCAACTTTTACACTGCCCCACGCCCACAGCCAGGCTTACCAATACATGCAAAGATACCATCCAACCTCCTGCAGTTGCCGTTACAGAAACTTCTGCTGAGCTGCCACCTTTGCATTAAGAAGAATGCTTTGTCCACCAGCCCTTAGTTTTACTAGTTCCTGTCTACCCAGCTGCCCGCATAGCATGAGTTCTCTCACCTCAGCCACGGTTAAAGCAAAAAGGTTGAAAAAGGTGGGTATATATCCACCTTCTTTTCTCAACAAACATACATCCAGCCAAGCCAGGGCTTATGAGCCTATTTCCTCTCTATTTATAACCTAAAGCTCCTGAAGTGTCTTACCTCTTATTCTCATATCATCATACTCCATGCGCTTTCTCCTTGTGTCCAAATTACCACTCCCTGACTCCTTTCTCAGCCCTTTTACTCTGAGCACTGAATTTCTCTTTCCACAATTGGAAAAAAGCTGAAAATTATAAATTCTTTACTAAATGTTCTCTATGCTTCTTGACCTGAGCTAAAACCTGATTCTCATCTGAAGGTATATCATTTATTCATTCAGGTCATGCTGGTCTTACCCAACACCTACCACAGCAACTCCAGAGAATCCATATCATCCTTGATCCTTACTACCACTTTACCTTTATGTAAAATACTCTGCTCTTTTGAGACACTTCACTCTGCTTTATGAACCTATATTCATCACTGTGGCTTTATCTACTTATTTTCTGATCTTTTCATTCATTGAGAATTTTAACACCTGATGTATAGTCTTCTCCCCATCTCAAGTCCTTAATGAGCATGGGTATCATCAGCAATTACACAGACAGCTCATCTGAAAATCTGGCTGTTTGTTCTTTGCCTAATCTCCAGTGGGAGCCCTGGTGGCACAGTGGCTGAGAGTTCAGCTGTTAACCAAAAGATCGGGAGTCCAAATCCACCAGCAGTTCCTTGAAATCCTATGGGGCAGTTCTAGTTGTTCTATAGGGTTGCTGTGAGTTGAAATTGACTCAATGGCAACAGGGTTTGTTTTCCTTTTTTTTTTTTTTTTACTCTTCAGTGACCTCCTACTTAACTCCACTATTCTTCTTACTCTGTATATCCTCATTCTGAGCAATCTTTTCCTGTCAAATGCTGTGTAAGTACTTTCTGTAATTCCTACCAAAACTCTATCTCCAGCCAGTCTCATACCTTGAGCTCCAAATCTCTATAGCTAACTCCCACTGGACATGGTCAATTGAAAAACAAATCCAGACTTAGATGGGGAGAGGCTTTATTCTGCAATAAAGACTATTGTAATAGGGTGAAGACTTCAATCACAGAAATCTGCAAGAATCTCAAGAGGTAGGCAAAATGGGTTTTTCATTTACAGAGATAAGAGTTTAAAAAAGGCTAGAAAGAACCAGCGTATGGAAACAGATGAAAGCGTGGTTTGATCAGATGGCAAATCAGAGAATTTTTACACTGGAGCCAGCCTATTTTCCAGGAGGGGCCTTTAATGAAAGATTATATGTAAGCTAAAGGAGCCCTGGTGGTAGAGTGGTTAAGGCACTTGGCTGCTAACTAAAAGGTCAGTGATTGAAACCTACCAGCTGCTCCATGGAGAAAGGTGTAGCAGTCTGCTTTCTTAAAAGCTTCACAGCCTTGGAAACCCTACAGGGCAATTCCATGCTGTCCTACAGGTTCACTACGAGTCAAAATCGACTCAATGGCAGTGGGTTTGCCTTGGGTTTGGGTATATATCGGCTCAGGCTGAAGGTGAGCCAAAGTTCTGATTGATTGGTGATGACAAACAGTTCAGATAACCATTTATAAGGCAAAGAATGGAAGTTTGGAAGGTCTGTGTCTGGACTTATCATAGGTAAATGAGGGCCATCCTTGAGTCTTATCTAAGACGTATTAGGAAGAGTGGTTCTTTGTGATAAGGCATTTTCCAGAACCTTTGTGGTTAACCTTTGTTGTTTTCCATGATCACAGAGTTCAGGAAAAATTGAACATAGTAAACATCTCTCTTCATTTGGATATCTGCTGGACACCCTGAAACTCTATGAGACAGTTCTACTCTGTCCTTAGACACCTTGGACTCACCATGATCAAAGCTCAATTCATTATATGCATCAATATCCAAACCTCTTTTTCAGCCTCCATTATATCATATCTCAGAAAATGACACCACTATCTACCCAGTTGGCAAAGGAGTCATTGTTTCTTCCTATTTTCCCATTTTCCACATTAAATTAATTATTGAATCAGTACCTCCTAAATACATCACGAATCTTTCCCCTTTCACTCTCATGCCACTACCCTAAATCAAACTATTATGTTCCCTTGCCTTCTGACAGGTTTCTGTTTCTCAAGTCTTTTGTTGGTTTAACATATTTCCACATGACATGGTAGCAAGTGTCATTTTCCAAAAACACAGATCTGTTCATGTCCCCTGATAAAATTCCATGATAATCTTAGCACTACTTTCCTGTTATGGAATGTATTGGAGAGGGGAAATTATAGCTCATGCTCTCAAATGCTTTTGATTTTCTGAATCAAGCACCTAAATGGTATCGGGCTAAAGCTGTAGTTATTGAAAAGCATTAAAGAGTCTACAAAAGAGGCATGGAAATCCCGGATCAGCCTCTTTACCCCGTTCCTCCCTACAAAGCTCATGGCCAGTCCCTCTTAATTAATGGAGAAATTTTAGCTCTTTTAAACTTCGTGCCTTTTTACCCTTTAACAAATTTTTTATGCCCCTTACCCCTCACTCTCAGGGTCATACTTTTGTGCTTGTTAATAGTCAGTTCTGTTGATTTCTTGCCTCATGGGAATGGAGAAGAGCTAAAGGGAAAGGAAACTTCACAGTGGTTGGTTTTCTTCAAGTGGTACCTGGAAGATAATCAGAATTTTCACAATGCAGTTTCTTAATAGTTGTTATACTAAAAGGTGTATATATTCTTCCTTTGTCCTGTTTGGAATATGCTTGACTCTAGAAAGAGGAACAAAAAAGAATTTTTTTTTAAATGCAGCCTTTATTTATACTTGCTCTTAGTAGAAAATTAATATCTACCTCTTCTGTCTCACATTTTCCCTCAATGCTACTGAACACCTGATGTTTATAGCGGACATTGGTTGTCCTTCCTTATCTGGTCAGCACTCATCATTTCTGTACATGCTGACATCTTCATATTCTGGACATCTGTGGCTTTGTCTGCTTACCTTCTCTAGCCACAAGAATATGCTTCACCGGTGAGTAGCACAGGCTAGAAGTACTGGGGAGTTTGTGTACTCCGGAACAGCCTTCAACCAATCACGGATGGGAATTAGTAGATTAATGTCCTCATTTCCTGGAACAATTCTGAAGAATATTTTACAGAGTCTTTCAGAGGTCCTTAGTGGGATTAGGCCCAAGTTATACTAAGGATTAATCTGCTCATCAATGTACCCTGTATTGATTTTCCCCCTTCCCCCTCTACCTTACCTACGCAAGCTTTTTCAGACAGCCTTCTAAATAAACTAGTTGCACTCAAATTCTTTATCTCAGGCACAGCTTCTGAGAGAATCCATCTTAAGATCATTAGTATCAGAAAGAGCCCTAAGTGGCAAACACTTAGGACTGGATTCTGCAGCTGGATAATTCATCTGCCAGATGGCAACAAGGATTTGTTGTTGACGACGAGGGGGCTGTGATAACACCTAGCAGACTTTAGCACTACTAAGTAATTCTTAAATCCATCTTTGATGAATTAGGATCAGGTACATGTAGGAGGGAAACAATGATGATCCTAAGGACTGTGAAATTGGTTGGCCATTGTTTGCAGCCTTAGAAACCTGGAAGGAAGAAAATGGAACTCTCAGGTAAAC
This sequence comes from Loxodonta africana, assembly GCF_030014295.1. Classification (NCBI taxonomy): domain Eukaryota; kingdom Metazoa; phylum Chordata; class Mammalia; order Proboscidea; family Elephantidae; genus Loxodonta; species Loxodonta africana. Next base: position 33,578,638 of record NC_087347.1, on the reverse strand, counting down.
CACCTATCAGCATGGCTCAGGGTAAAAGCCAGAATGCCTTCATGGCAGCATTTAAAAACACCCGTATCTCCTATAGCCAGATGGTAGGCAGTGCTTTAAATTAGGCCCCAAATTTGATTGTAGGGAAGAAAGAGTTATAAAGGAGGCTGAAGTCAAAATTTCAACAAGTCTTCAATGTTATTGTCAGGGAACAAAGAGAATCCTATGATTTAGGATGTGTACATTTGAGTAAATGGGCCTAAGAACCTCTGGGCTGGCGAACTTGGCTCTCTCCACTTGCTAGAGGACAGCAGCCTTCTAGAGCCTGAAGTTCATGAAAGACCTCCCCTGCCTTAAGGCAGATGACTTGCAAGATAATGCTTGACCTCAATACAGGCCTCACCTTCTCACTTCTAGATCAGTAATTAAGATTACACCTCAGCATCATCTGAGTGAGAAAGTACTGTCCCTACCATGGAAGGAAAGCAATTATTCATAAAAAGAGTGAAATAATCTGGCTAAAGCAAGAACTAGGAGAACGGGCCTGGGAATAGTTAATGAGAGTGATGAATGGGAGCGGGGGGCAGGAAAATATATATGTATATTTATATAGACACCATAATGAAGAGTTCATTGATACAAAAGACCTCTTCTGTGTCTCTAGTTTAATATCCTGGAGATGGTGCTAATATGCTACTGGCATGTCTATTTATAGCTTACAAACAACAATGGCCTGGAGTAAATGAAGTACAGATGTCCAAACTGCCTTGATAAAAGTACTGAGGAAGGAAACAAAGGTCTCAGAGATGTGCACATGCTAGAATAAATTTACTACATAAAACAGAAAACATCACATTCCTGGTAGAGGGTAAGAGTGGGGCAGAAGACACTAAATGGTGGAGGCACCAGCATCATTGAGAAGTTCAATGGTGACTGTTGTCTGTAGGCCATAGTCCCAAACCAAACCCAGTGCCGTCAAGTAGATTCCAACTCATAGCCACCCTATAGACAGAGTAGAACTGCCCCATAGAGTTTCCAAGGAGCACCTGGCAGATTTAAACCGCCGACCCTTTGGCTAGCAGCCGTAGCGCTTAACCACTACACCACCAAGGTTTCCGTAGGCCATAGTAGATGGCAGGAAATGCTGCAATGGAACTGGACTACCTAGTGTTAATGGGGATGATAGGATTTTGTAATAGCAGGGGCCAGATGGTGACGTTTATTGGAAATAACAACAGGGTAAAAGCAGCAATCATGGGGCTTGTCCTGAAGGGATCTCAGGTCATGGATAATAGATTACTAACATTCTCAGGGACGAGATAGATGACCTGCCAATGAGTTTGTTATTTGACACCAACACCACAAAACAATCAAGAATAGGTAAGCAAAAGGCTAATATCAGTTACTGCAATGAAAAACCATAATCTCTCATCCAGTTTCCATAGGTGAGGCAGTTTTCATATCCAGAGCCTTTTAAATGAAGGGAAGGATTGTTGCCTTGAGAACAGATTCTACAGTGTCATAGCAAGTATATACAGTAGACATTCCTTCAATTCTTTATCACAGTGGCCTAAGGTTGTTTGCCAAAGTGACTGTATACTAAGGGAAGGTGAAAATTCAAATCTTTTGCTAGCCATTGAGCGCAGGGTTTGAGATCACACTGATACTTCAGGACCCAAAATGTCATCATTGGCAGATGATAAATGGAGTTTCGGTCAAAGTTCACCTCACTGTGAGTCCATTGACCCTCTGGTCAGTTATGAGAATCATGAGTGCATAATTTTGATGGATATATTTGGTTGCCGGCAGAACCCCCACAATGACTCCCTGACATGTAGAGACATTATTGTAATAAAGGCCTTGTGTAAATCCCTGAAACTATTCATTCCTCAGGCCAAAATTGTAAATTAAAAGCAATATCCCATTCTGGGTACAATGGCAGGGATTTGTGCTACCCTTAAAAAAAAGATAAAAAATGCAGGAGTGAGAGTCCTCACTCTTATTTGCATTTAATTTACTAATATGACCCTGCAAAAACCAGATGAATCAAGGCCGGCAAAAATTAACATAAACATAACCAGGTAAAAGACCCAACTGCACATGCTCTGCCAGATGTGGTATCTTCACTAGAATAGATCAGCACAGGCTCTACAACTTGATATGAGACTATTTATCTGGAGATTACATTCTTTTTCATCTCCATCAGAAAACGGAATCAAGATCAGTTTGCACTTACCCAGAGTGGATAGCAGTATACTTAGGATATGCTCTCATACTTTCTTGTGTATCTGTTATAATCCTTTGCATTTGGGTTCATTCTGACTCATAGAGACCCTATAGGGCAGAGAACCGCCCCATAGTGTTTCCAAGGCTGTAATCTTTATGGAGAGCCCGGGTAATGCAGTGGCTAAGAGCTCAAGCTGCTGACCAAATGGCTAGTAGTTCGAATCCACAAGCCATTCCTTGCAAACCCTATGGGGCAGTTCTACTCTGTCTTATAAGGTCACTATGAGTTGGAATTGACTTGACAGCAATGGTTTTTTTTTTTTTATTTAATCTTTACAGAAGCAGACTGCCACATCTTTCTTCCAAAGAACAACCGGTGGATTGAACTGCCGACCTTTTGGTCAGCAGCCAAGCACTTAACCACTGTGCCACTGGGGCTCCATACGTCCATTATAGCACCACATTTTTTGTTTGTGTGTTTGTTATTATTTGTCTTTCTTTTGCAAATGGCTGTAGTAAGTAGATGGGGATGATGTCTACCTTCTTCACAACAAATCCCAAGCGGCTAGCACAGGGATAGGTATACAATAAAAAAAAAAAAAAAATTTTTTTTTTTAGAGATGCCCAATAAATATTTGTTGGACGAAATCATTTAAAACTAAACTTATTACAATGGCTTCCCTACATCTCTGCTTAGTAAACAAAGTCTTATTGCCCTCTCTAACTTCACCTGCAGCTGCTGACTTAGGTATAACCTTTACTCCAGGGATTTAAATTGCTTGCAGTTCCCTGCACACACCATACTCAGCCATAGTGCCAAACATTTGTCCATTTGTTCCTTCCATTATTATAGTGCCCCCCGCCCCCTCCATTTAGCTATTTCCTACCAATCCTTCAGGAGCCCTGGTCATGCAGTGGTTAAATGCTCGGCTGCTAACTGAAAGGCCGGTGTTTTGAACCAACAAGCCGCTCCATCGGAGAAAGATGTGGCAGTCTGCTTCTGTAAAGATTATTGGCCTGAGTCTCTCCTGGGGGCTCCGACTGTGAGCAGACATACCCCAGATCTCCTTCATCCCATGGGAATGACATACAGGCCACAAAAGAGGTGGAGGGCTGACCCGAACTCTTCTGATGTCCCCGGCTTAACTGAGTGTCCACTTTTGCCTTCAGGAGAAAGATTACTGCCTTGGAAATCCTATGGGGCGGTTTTACTCTGCCCTATCTTTTTTTTATAGGGTTGCTATGAGTAAGATGACGGCAGTGAGTTACCCATTCTTCAAGTTTTAAAGCATAATTGTCTCTAAAATCTTTCCCTAATGCTCCAATAATATTTAGAAGTCTCTCTGTTCCCAAAGAATCATTTTTTAAACCTATTTCTTTTCTTCCCCAAACTTGTAAACTGCCCAAGGAATACAGTTTTGACTGTTTTATTTTTATACAGTGCCTAGCACAGTGCCTGAGAAAGAAGTATTTATTGACTAACGTTGAGTATGAGGAATTATTAAAGAACTGGGAGTGTATAACCTAGAAAGGAAATGTCTTAGGAAAGCAGGACATTGGCTCTCGCGTTTTTGAGGGCTATCTACAGAAGCAAGCACCACGACTTAGGTGCCTTCTGAGTTAACAGAATTAGATGCTGGAAATGTTAAAAAAAAAAAAAAAAAAAAGCTTGTTGGTTGCGACAGCTGCTGATGTGTGTAGTTCCTTATATCAGTTACTAAATACTGCTGTTGGCAGTTGTTCACAGTTTGATGTGTATCTGTACTTGTTAACAGCACAGGCCTTGGAAGCTATCTGCCGGGGTTCAAATACTAACCCTACCTCTTAATAGTCGTGTGACATTGGGCAGTTCAATTTAACCTCTACTGCCTCAGTTTCCAAATCTCTAAAATGAGGTCCATAATAGTACCTACGTCCCAGAGTTGTAGTGAAGGTTTCATTTAACATATGTAAACACTTAAAACAATAAATACTACATAGATGTCTGCTATTCTAAAAGTATTATTGTTATTATAGTCAATAGACATAACCAAATCCAGAGAGCAGAAGTGATAGAAGTATTTTGATTCAACACGAAAAACTACGTTTTAACAATTTGTGCTATTCTACAGTGGAATTAGCTGTCTCACAATAATAAACATGACTCTACTAGATGTTAAACCATCCAACCGAGAATTTTCTACTTATTTCAGAAGATAGTAGAGATCTTTTTTTTTAATTCGAAGAGTCTAATTTCATGATTTCCCTGCTCCACGGTGTCATAGCTCATGACAATTTGTACATAGTATCTTTATTTAGGAATCTCAAATCGTTTACTTAAGTTTTTAAACTTCTATCTCCCTCTCAGAGGTAGGAAACTAAACATTGATCGAAGTAATAGAAAAAGGATATTTATCTTTAACTCTTTCTTTAGTGTCTATTCCAACTAGTTCAAAATCACAACTAGTCAGCTGAGGAGAACACAACTAAGGCTGGCTAGAATCGTAACAGTTAGGTACTAGGCACTAACTTTCTCTCTGCCAATAAAATTCCTTAGCTGAGACTCTTCTGGGTTACGTGGTCTAGACACACATACTGGAAGGTCATAATATTGCTATTTGACCGTCATACATGTAGGTGGGGAAATGCTGGAGAAAGAGAAGTTTGAAAACCATGAACAAACATAAGGAATTTCTAAATTCTCACTTACCTTACAAGAGTTTGCATGCCCCACAAAGAAAGGCTAAACAATTCACTAAGGTCCACCTCTGAGGTTTGGTCTAGCAACAAGCACTGTTTTTCCCAGTCCTTCATGCTTTTTTTCATGCTATCTAGCAACACCACCACCACCACCACCGTCACCACCATTCCATTCTCCATATGATACATCTAACCATGGACCCATGAAAATCTCTGCAGAAACAACCTCTAATTTTCCGGACAAAGCCATTATATTAGACTGTATGTCTTATTTCACCACCATTTTTATTATTTCCAGCAGTGTTTTTGGTTGTATAAATCCAAGATATAGAAAAGGAAATTGATAGAGAAATGAATTCGATCCCTCAAGTGGAAGGGTTACTTTGAAAGTTGCCTAATGGCATTAGTGCAAGACTAGAATTCAATAATGAAGTTTCTTAAAAAAAAAAGTCCATGTCGCATTTTTTTCAGCCATTTTTTAGTGCAAACTATATAGAAAAGTAAAATCTCGATTTCCACTGAATTGGTCTCTCCCAAAACACTGAGACAAGTTGTAGCCCTAGAAGGATGATTTTATTAATTAATTCACATAGTTAAAAAAAAAAAATTTGTCACCATATTCTCCTCTCTTCTGTTATGTACTAATTAAAATTTACTCCTTAGAGAACACTATTTGAAGTTTCCTTTTGGAACGTCTAACCAAAAAAACCAAACCCATGGAACCTTTAGGCAGTATTGTTTATAAGGTGCCTTTACCCTATAACAAAGCCATATCCTAGCCTATTTCTGGTTTTACACTCTCTAATGTAGCATTCTTGTCATTTGTGTGTGGATTAAAGGTTGTGCACATGAGGGACTTGCCTATTTTAAAAGCAAACCAACTGGTTTAACTTCTTAGAGCAATTACACATGAAAACTCTCTTTGCCAGGTGGAATTTTCAATTTTTTTTTTTTCCTCTTTTTCTTTTCTATGAAAGAAAAAAAAAAAAAACCTCTTAGGAGCAAAGTAAACAAAGAACAGCATAATTATGGTTTACAGAAATGTCCCTAGATAGCCCCTTCCACCCCACCCCCCCCCAGTTAACTTATTAAATATTCTATAAAACAAAATCTTTTCCTGAATATTTTTTTAGTGAGGCCTTCGAGTGTCTTTTTCCTAGCTCTGTTTATTTATCATCTTGAGTAAATCTCTTAGCCTCAACCTTTTCTCAAATCCTTCATTCCCTACGCCATAAAAGCAAAAGGGCAGTGTGGGCCTGGGTCTTAGCTCACAGACTGCCTTGAGAAGGCCAAATTAAAGCCACTCACGTTCAGGTTGTCAAACTGCAGTATTTGCACAAAGAATATTTGCCCTGGTGAACTACACCATCCCCAGGCATGTATGTCAGCTATTCTGGCCAACTCATTGTCTTAATTGACTGCTACCATCTTGTGCTCCATTAAACATTCCAGAGAAACAGGTATCGAAAGTGTAGTAGGATTGGTCTGCCTTAGAAGACAGTAGTTTTTTGCTTGTTTGTTTTTTTCTTAACAGAGAATGTGGTATCTCAACAAACTGCTAGAAAATTTGATGCCTGAGTAAATATTCCAAGAATCCCAGGAGGATGGAGGCAGTATTTACACCATTTGAAGAAAAAATAACCCTAGTTGTTCTATCTCCTAGCAAAACATCAAGGGCCAAAAATTTACCCTATTTATGAATACCTGAAGTGTCTATTATACTGTGCTAAATTGTGATTCCTTTCTCCACAATCCCTGTTTTCCCAGAATTTTAAACATGAGATCCAGAACTCTCTCTTTCATCTCATTTCCCTTGTACACCTTATGTGGTAGATGGTTACTGGCCTCACATTCCCCCCATCCCAGTAAGCACACCTCTTTGCAATATGACTTTGCTGCTTTTCCCATCCAGAAGTGGAGTTTATTTTTTCATCCCTTCATTTGGCCTTGTGACTCACATTGACCAATAGAATGTGAGGAAAGTGATGTTGTGCTTACCTCAGGTGTCTAGAATTCAAGAGGGCTTGCAGCTTCTGCCTTTAGCCTCTTGGAATGCTGACCTGAGACAACCAGGTAAGAAATCCAGTGTAGCCTACTAGGGCAGAAAGAGAAGCCACATACAGGACAGACAGTAGCAACTGCCAGACATGGTAATGAGGCCATCTTGGACATTCCAGCTGACTCTCTAGTGGAATGCAGCCATGTGAATTAGCCAAAGCAAAGTAGTAGAGGAGCCACCCTTCCAATCCACAGAATGGTGAGAAATGATACATTGTTTTTGTTCTAACTAAGTTTGTAGTGGTTTGTTAGGCAGCAACAGATAACTGATACCTGTTATCTGAAAGTCCCATTTCCTCCAGTTATTTTTGGTTTTTAGTTTATCTAGAATAGTAACTTATGCTACGCATTTCTCCAGCTCTGGGACATTTAAGAATGCAAGGGTCTGAATATAGATTGATTCATGCTTTTCAAATTTTACTGGTTTACCCTATGCTACTAAGATATGTGTACTCCAGGTTTAGACTTTTAAATCTTGAATATGAATCATTCACAGTCAATAGAAAAGGCCTAACTTGATTATTCAGGAATAGACACCCATCTTCTAAATTGTTTACCTGTCATTTTATTCAGAATGTGGAAGGATGGATAACTCTCAAACTATCTGATGTAGGAAGCAGATTCAGGATTTTTGGATGGTGAATCCAGAGTCCCAGTCTATTATTTTCATCTAATGATAGCCTTGTGGTCTATTCTTATCTTTTTGCCCCTTGCCTGGGAAGAAGGAGCCATCCTGGCAAAATGCCTTCACAGTTTTTTGGAAGTGATACAACCTTGAACACGGCCCTAAGTGCTTTCAGCTCCTCCAATGAAATATTAGGGTCTTATGCCTCCTTAAATGTTTTCCCCACCCTCCAGTGGCTCTGGTGTGTTCTGAAAGGAAGGGGTGAGCCATTATGGTGAGGATTAAGTGACAATTTTGTGATTTGTTTGTTCTATCTACCTGGAAACTACTTCAGAACAAAACAGGCAATTATTTTATAAACATATAAGTGCTATTTTGCTATAGTCGAGTCGACTATAGCAAAACAGTGGTTTCCACATGCACCTGAGTGTCAGCAATTCTGAGTTGTAATCTCATCCAACTGTCTTTCTGGCTGACTCAGATTAAGAAAAATGACCTAACCTGTCTCTGTCTCATTTTTCTTACCTATAAAATAGAAGAAATTGCTCTTGTCACATAGGGAGATTAAAAAATAATATTTGTAAACACCCAGGTAATGCATTCTGTAAATATCCCCCCCCCCGCCCGCCCAGTTTTAAAATTTTGACTTTCAAATTTCTTTTACTGATTCTAAATCTTAGGAAAAAGTTAAGATGGGGGCAGGAAGGTTTGTGTCTTTTCCCATTTCAAAGACTTCTCACTCCCAGTTCAGCAGCATGGAGAAAGATTTGTTAGCTCCCGTGCTGGGCAGGGATTCAAATTCCCGAGGTTTGTGGCAGCATCTCAGAGAGATTCTCAGAGATTTTGAAAGCTCCATTTTCTTTTAATTAGTTCCTTCACTGCCTCAGGCAACAAGTTCAGGGAATCAATAGGTTACACTGAGTACAGACTTTGTAGCTATCAGAAGCTATGGTATGTTGAGACTTGTCAGACCCTGGATTCAGGTTTCAGGAGGTAAGCATCCCTGGTCCAAGAAGATTTACAAAGGGGATTTCAACCAGAACCAGCTGCTGGTAGAATGTACCGCCATGATTCCCAGACCAGGACTGTCATTTCTTTCAACTACATGTTGGCCATGCACAAGTCATGGGAGCTCCAGGGCTTGCCCTAGGGGCCCGCAGGCCCACCCAGACTCTGTCTAAGAGTTAATATCACACCTGAGAGCAGCTACATTGTGAATTCAGCTGAGCTGTTAAAATACTCATGGAGAGGCTCTTAGCCTCACACACTCGTTTCCCGCTCTTGTTCTTTCTCCTGTCATAATGAGGCTTTCTCTGTGCCCAGAAGATATTTTTAGTAACACTAGGCATATCCCTACTTTGTGAAGCATGAATTTAATTCATGGCATTATTATTACGTCTTTATTATAAATACGAGCTGCACAGAGATTGGCAACAGCTTTGCCAAGTGAGGCATGGAGGATTTGTTTTCTAGAGTTCAAACCTCTAGTGAACAGTTCCTGCTGCTTTAGGTATTGCAATAATTGTTCTGGCAGAAATTATACAAAAGTCAAGGGCAGAACACTTGAGATTCTTTGTAAGCACTCATTATTTATGCAGAGAATCAGAGAATAGCACTCCAAAATTTATTTTTAAAAAATCAGATTAAGTGGCACTAAAAAAAAAGGGGGAGGGGGATAAAGCCCTAGTAATAAATCAGTCAGTAACCAGTATTAAAAGACAGTAAATACCATTAGGCCCCGTTCTGATTGAAGCTTCAAGTAGTATGTGATGATGGCAACAGGTAATCCTAAAATGACCTTAGGTGTTTGTCTAAAAGTATCATAAAGCAATCTGAAAAAATTGGAAAACACAGCTAAACTTATTTTAAATTGTATGCTGGTTATATTTTCAAATAATATGCTCAAAACATTTTTGGATCTAAACCCAAAACCAAACCCGTTGCCATCGAGTAGATTCTGACTCATAGGGACCCTATAGGACAGACTAGAACTGCCCCATAGGGTTTCCAAGGAGTGCCTCGTGTACTCAAACTGCCAACCTCTTGGTTAGCAGCCAAGCTCTTAACCACTGTGCCACCAGGGCCCCATTTCTGGATCTAGTACCCCTGATTTCCAAGCAATGGGTTTAACTTTTATTCTGAACACATACAATGAATATACAATGAGTGTCCAAAAGGTCTGGAAACACAGGGAAAGTAACATACTTACTGCACTCTTTTTTTTCCAGATTAACACTTGGTACTTTAAGTTTCAAGGTACTTCACCTGAAAATGTCTCTGGAAGTTGAAAAAAAATACATATATATATATATATATATACACATATACATATATACACATCAAACATATTATATTAAACACTATTTCTTCATTTTGGAATACCTCGTATAATGGTAAAAGAGCCAATGCTGCTCCTGCCCCCAAAACCAAAAGAAAAGCTTATCTAAAGTTAATCAATTATTTTACCAGAGCTGGGGAAGACGGTTATCTGTGTGGAGAGAAAGGAAGGTATGACTGTAGGAAAGTAAGATGGTAATCTAGACAGCAAAAAGTTACAGTTTGTCTAGCACTATCTGAGATAAATTTGAGGAACACAGAAATTCTGCTTATTCTGTTGGTATATTGGGTCAGAGGCATTTCATCAGGTCTCCTCCTGGCTGAAATGAAACATCCCTTCAGACTAACCACCTCCCTTTCCTTTAAATAAATGCTTGTTCTTGGGAAAAGCCTTAATGTTTGCTAATTCCTATTTTCCAGGTATCTTAAACTTGGACAAGCCCTGGTGGCGAAGTGATTAAAAGCTCAGCTACTAACGAAAAAGTCAGCAGTTAGAATCCACCAGCTGCTCCTTGGAAAACCTATGGGGCAATTATGAGTCAAAATCAACTCGACGGCAATGGGCTTGGTTTCGTTTTAAACTTGGGAGAAGAGGTACTTTGGTTCCAGTTTGGGCCTAAGGCAAAAAAAGAATTTGTATCTCTCAGCCCTTGTTCAGGTTTCAACTTTCCTTCCTAATATGTGTGAAACTAAAGTAAGCACAGTTGATATGTGGGGTCTTAAAGCAGAGCTCTAGTAACGGTGGGGCAGAAACAACAACATTAAAGGTGTAAATCTTGCTATTCCCTTCTCCTCGATCTCAGCCCTGGGCATTAAATCAAAAAAATAAAAAATAACACCTGTTACCATTGAATTGACTCTGACTCCTAGCAACCCTACAGGACAGAGTAGAACTACACCAGAGGGTCAAGAAGAAGCTGGTGGATTTTTGGTTAGCAGCAGAACTCTTAATCACTGTGCCACCAGAGCTCCATTAAGGCATTTCTTAAGCTTTGGGGAGAGGAGTGAGGGAGAGGGCAATATCCAAATTTAATCTCTGATACAAGAAAAGTTAGCTGCACTAGCTCAAAGGCTCTTCTGACCATTCCTAGCCACTTGATGGCTATTCGTGTGTCCTTATAGCTTTATGATAAAGAGTTAGCATAGAAAATCTTGTCAGTCTGACCTTGAGTTCTGTGAAATAGAGTAGAGAGATGCCAACCAGTAAGGCCTCACTCTTCTCTCGGCTTCTTCACGGCACAGATGGAGGACTGGTCAGCCCTTATTAGAAATCCACTGACTCTTTGTTATTAGTTGTTAGGTGCCATCTAGTCAGGTCCGACTCATAGTGACCCTATGCACAACAGAACAAAACACTACCTGGTCCAACGTCTTCTTCACAATTCTTGCTATGTTTCAGTCCATTATTGCAGCCATTGTGTCAGTCCCTCTCATCAAGGGTCTTCCCCATTTCTGCTGACCCTCTACCTTACCAAGCATGATGTCCTTCTCCAGGAAATGGCCCCTCCTGATAATATGTCCAAAATACATGAGACGAAGTTTCGCCATCTTCACTTCCAAGGAGCACACTGGCTGTACTTCTTCCAAGGCAGACTTGCTCGTTCTTCTGGCAGTCCATGGTATTTTCAACATATTTTTACCAACATCATACTTCAAAGGCATTAACTCTTCTCAGGTCTACTTGTCCAGCTTTTGCATCCATATGAGGTGATTGAAAATATCAAAGCTTGGGTCAGGCCCACCTTAGTCGTCAAAGTGACATCTTTGCTTTTCAACTCTTTAGAGAGGCCTTTTGCAGCATATTTGCCCAATGCAATGTGTCATTTTATTTCCTGACTGCTGCTTCCATGGGCACTAATTATGAATCCAAGTAAAATGAAGTCCTTGACAACTTCAAGGTTTTCTCCATTTATCATGATGTTGCTTCTTGGTTCAGTAGTGAGGATTTTTGCATTCTTTGTGTTGAGGTATAATTCATACTGAAGTTTGTAGTCTTTGATCTTCATCAGTAAGTGCTTCAAGTCCTCTTTCAGCAAGCAAGGTTGTGTCATCTGCATATCACAGATTGTTAATGAGTCATCCTCCAATCCTGATGCCATGTTCTTCGTCGTACTGTCCAGCTTCTCAGGTTATTAACTCAGCATACAGAATAAATAAGTATGGTGAAAGGATACAACTCTGACACACACCTTTCCTAATATTAAACCCCACAGTATCCCCTTGTTATGTTCAAACGACTGCCTCTTGATCTATGTACAGGATCCACATGAGCACAATTAAGTTTTTGGAATTCCCATTCTTTGTAATGTTACCCATGATTTGTTGTGATCCACGCAGTCGAATGCCTCTGCATAGTCAATAAAACACAGGTGAACATCTTTCTGGTATTCTCTGCTTTCAGCCAGGATCCATCTGACATCAAAAATGATATCCCTTGTTCCACACCTTCTTCTGCATCTGGCTCAAACATCTGGCAGTTCCCTGTTGCTGTACTGCTGCAACCGTTTTTAATTATCTTCAGCAAAATATACTTGCCTGTGATATTAATGGAAACCCTGGTGGCATAGTGGTTAAGAACTACAGCTGCTAACCAAAAGGTCAGCAGTTTGAATCCACCAAGCAGTTCTACTCTCTCCTATAGGATCACTATGAGTCAGAATCAACTTGACGACAATGGATTTGGGTTTTTTTATGGGTGATATTAATGATACTGTTTGATAATTTCTACCTTCTGTTTGAAAATTTCCACCTTTCTTTGGAATAGGCACAAATATGGATCTCTTCCAGTTGGTTGGCCAGGTAGCTGTCTTCCAAATTTTTTTGCATAGACCTGTGGGCACCTACAGCTGTGCATCTGTTTGTAGAAACATCTCAGTTGGTATTCTGTCAATTCCTGGAGCCTTGTTTTTTGCATATGCCTTCAATGCAGCTTAAATGTCTTCCTCTGATTCCATCGGTTCTTGATCGTGTGCTGCCTCCTGAAATGGTTGAATGTTGACCAATTCTTTTTGGTACAGTGACTCTGTGAATTCCTTCCATCTTGTTTTGATGCTTTCTTCGTCTTTCAACATTTTGCCCATAAACCAACCCGTTGCTGTTGGGGACTTCTGACTCACAGAGGCCCTATAGGACAGAGTAGAACTGCCCCATAGGGTTTTTGAGGAGCAGTTGTTACATTCAAACTGCCAACCTTTTGGTTAGCAGCCAAGCTCTTAACCACATTACCACCAAGGCTCCATTTTGCCCATAGAATCCCTCAGAATTGTAACTCGAAGCTTGAATTTTTCCTTCGGTTCTTTCAGCTTGAGAAGTACTGAGTGTGCTCTTCCCTTTTGTTTTTCTAACTCCGGGTCTTTGTACACTTCATTATAATACTTTAGTCTGTCTTCAAGGGCCACGCTTTGAAACCTAGTCAGCTATTTTACTTCATCATTTCTTCCATTTGCTTTAGCTACACTACATTCAAGAGCAAGTTTCAGAGTCTTTTCTGTCATCCATTTTGGTCCTTTCTTGTTTTTTTAATGGCCTTTACTTTCTTCATGTATGATGTCCTTGATGTCACCCCACAACTCATTTGGTCTTCAGTCATTATCACTCAGTGTATCAGATCTGTTCTTGAGATTGTCTCAAAATTCAGTTGGAATATACTCAAGGTCATATTTTGGCTCTCTGGATTGTTTTAATTTTCTCCAGTTTCAACTTGAACTTGCACAGGAGCAATTGATGGTCTGTTCCTCTGTTGGCCCCTGGCCTTGTTCTGACAGATGATATTGAGTTTTTCCATTGTCTCTTTCCACAGATATAGTCAATTTGATTCCTGTGTATTCCATCTGGCAAGGTTCACGTGTGTCATGGATTGAATTGTGTCCTCCCAAAATATGTGTCAACTTGGTTAGTTCATGATTCCCAGTATTGTGTTGTTGTCCTCCATTTTGTGATTGATGTAATCTTCCTATGTGTTGTAAATCCTAATCTCTGCCTGTGGTTAATGAGGCAAGATTAGATAATGTTAAAGATGATTAGGGTGGAATGTAACACCCTTAGTCAGGTCACATCCCTGATCCAATGTAAAGGAAGTTTCCCTGGGGTATGGTCTGTATCACCTTTTACCTTACAAGAGATAAAAGGAAAGGGAAGCAACCAGCAGATAACGAGAGACCTCATACCGCCAAGAAAACAGCACCAGGAGCAGAGCGTATCCTGCACTAGATTTCTAAGACAACGTGTATAGTTTATGCTGTTGAAAAAAGGTATTTGCAATGAGTAAGTCATTGGTCTTGCAAAATTCTGTCATGCGATCTCCAGCATCGTTTCCACCACCAAGGCCTTATTTTCCAACTACAGATCTTTCTTCTTTGTTTCCCATTTTCACATTCCAATCACCAGTAATTATCAATGCATCTTGATTGCATGTTTGATCAATTTCAGACTGCTGAAGTTGGTAAAAATCTTTAGTTTTCTCATCTTTGTCATTAATGGTTGTTATGTAAATTTGATGTAAATTTGAGTAATAGTCCTATCATCTGGTCTTCCTTGTAAGCGTAGTATATCATCCTGTCACTGACAGCATTGTACTTCAAGATAGGTCTTGAGATATTCTTTTTGACAATGAATGTGATGCCATTTCCCTTCAATTTATCATTCTCTGCATAGTAGACCACATGATTGCCCAATTCAAAATGGCCAATACCAGTCCATTTAATTCACTAATGCCCAGCATATCTGTCTTGAAGTGTTCCATTTCATTTTTGACGACTTCCGATTTTCCTAGATTCATACTTCATACTTTCCAAGCTCTGATTATTAATGGATGTTTTCAGCTGTTTCTTCTCATTTTGAGTCTTGCCGTATCAGCAGATGATGGTCCCGAAAGCTTGACTCTATCCATGTCACTAAGGTTGCCTCTACTTTGAGGAGGCAGCTCTTTCCCAGTTGTATTTTGAGTACCTTCCACCCTAAGGGATGCGTCCTCTGACACTAATCATACAATGTTCCCTTGCTATCCATAAGGCTTTCACTGGCTCTTTTGAACTGTTGTTACACTTCTTCATGTTTATCCAACAAATCATTTGATCTTTATTTTTGCCCAATGCATGGCACAAATATTCAAAGCAATGAGCTACACCTATCCAAACAAAAAGCACTTGCTAAGGTCATTTTATCCTATACTATGTGCATAGCAAACCAAGCAGTCTAGTAAATATAAGAAATAAATTAATCAGGAGGACCCCTAACTTATATCAGACATCATTGTGCTTTTATTTGGTTAGCAGTGTCACTCTTCAGTCCTTCTGTGGGTACTAATAAGATAGGGCTTCCAGATCTGCAAAACTGAGGAGCTGATCCTAGAATCTGATGAATTAACATATGGGAATATTCCTTTTTTTTTTTTTTCTTTTGATGTCTGCAGTTCTGGTTCTGCTTTTCCAGATTTTATTTTTACAATGTTAAACATCTATGAGCACTTTGAGAATATGATTTGAACCAAACCCTGAAAAGGATAAATGCATCACTCTTATTCCATGTTTTTCCAAAGAAATAAAAATAAACTTCAAATTTTTAAAATAAAAAAGTGGAGTTTGAACGAAACCTTGCTTTAAAATCTGGAGTCTCATAGCTTTTTCTGATCACATTTCTACCTTATTTATTTCATTTTGCTTTAAATTGGTGGGTAAATTTGACATTCCTAGAAAGAGAGGCACTAATAGCAGTGTCAGGGGCCAAGGATTGAACAAGCTTCCTTACATCACCCCTGTGTCTCAACCAGGGCTGTACCAAATGTTTAATTTTAGTATTTGGCTCAACACCAAACACCTGGAGATGGCATTCAGCCAGAGAGAAGCACAAAGCTAAACAGTGGGTGAGCAAGTACATCTGTCTCCTCTTGTTTTCCTCTTCTGAGCTATTAGGTAAATAAGGTAGTTATTAGGTAAATAAGGTAGTTATTAAATGATGACTTATACAAAGCCCACAATTTTAGTGTTCACATTTCATCTTACCAACGATTATCAGGCTCCTTAGCGAGCGAGCCACATTTTGATAACATTTGTTATGAAAACCAACTTGACTTCCTACTCAATGCCATCTTTGAGGATAGATTTTAGCCTGTTTTCTTCTTAGATCAGAAGGTATAAATGAAGCATGTCAGATGTCCCATTTGTTGAAATGGAAAATTCAAAACTGATAAGTTCTCAACTGCTGGTTTCTGCACAAACATGTCCTAGGTCTCTCCATATATGTGTATGTTAGAACACTCAGGACTCCTGACTCCATTTCTGTACCCACAAAAACCACATTTCCTCTCAGTCCTCTCACTTTACCGATCCACAAAGCCTCTAACTACCCTGAAATATGGAGATATTTCCCGACATCGCCGCAAATATAACAGAAAGCTTTCGTGGTCTCGTGTAACCAAACTTATAACCATATGAACGCCTCGCATGACCAAGAAAATCACTCACCTCTCTAGTGTGTCCAATTCAGGATTCTCCACAATACACCATGGTACATGGAATTTGAAGGCCAATTCCTGGTGCTATGGATTTCAGGGAAAAGCAGACTCACTGACAAAAACAACGAAAGCAATGCCAGATTTTATTTAATGCTTCATCTTTTCAAGTAAATAGTTAGTTTACTTTTTTTTAAAAGACTTTAAATTGTGCTTGCTCTCTGGAGAAAATATATGGCTATTTCTCTTTGGTTTCAGTTGAGTTCTGCATGAACATGATTTAAAACAAAATTTAGTAATGTAATTCTGAATTCATGAACCATATATAGTCCTAATAAATCCTATGTAAATCTATAAAGTAGCAATAAGTTGTTTTATCCTTGATTATTGTTAATAACAACTTTTCAGTTTTAAAGTGCTTTGCTTATTGTAGTGATACCTGTTGGCTGTCTCCGCAGGTACTCTTGGTCTCATCTGCCCTGTTCTAGACACCACTGTGACCACTGTATCTGTGAGGACTGTAGTCAGCATACGGTGGGTACAGCCTGGCATCACCTTGCCCCAGGATCTCATCTTTCTTTCCCCACTCCGGGGCTCTTCTCTTGATACTGCAACTGGGGAATGGGGAGGATACCTACTCCCATTCACATATGCACAACCCAGAATGTTACACTCCATGAGCGACCAGTGGGGGAAGGGAACTGAAGGATAAATACTTCTCCCACTATTCCCCCAGACAGATGGTCCTGATTCACCTTTTATGTGAAGGCTCTCAGAGAGTACCTAATGGTCAAACAAATAGGCACTAGCCATGAGCACCCACCACCAACCCATCTTGGCGTTAGCTCTCCATCTTTCCTTGCCTGGTATCCTTGCTCCTTGCTGTTCCCAGGAACTTGCAGTCAGGCTCTGCTTCTGGGAGAGCCCAGGGTAGGACACATAACCTACTGCCAACGATTTTGACTCACAGGACAGAATGGAGCTGGAGCCCTGGTGGCATAGTGGTTAATAACTGGCCAAAAGATTGGCAGTTTGAATCCGCCAGGCACTCCTTGGAAACCCCATGGGGCAGTTCTACTCTGCCTAGGGTCTCTATGAGTCGGAATCAACTTCATGGCAAAGGATTTTTTTTTTTCTCAATAGGGTTTCCAAGGCTGAAATCTTTATGGAAGCAGACTGCCAGATATTTCTCCTGCCCGAGTGGCTGGTGTCGGTTTGAGGCACCTACCTTTCAGTTAGCAGCCAACCACTTTAACCATCGCAGCACCAGGACTCCTAAGATACGTAAGCTATCTCATTTTAAGGAAAAAACCCATTGCCATTCAGTCAATTCTGACTCATAGCAGCAGTACAGGAGAGAGTAGAACTGACCCATGGGGTTTCCAAGAAGCTGCTGGTGGATTCAAACTGCCACCCTTTTGTTTAGCGGCTGTAATTCTGAATCAAGATAAGACTAATTATTCTGACTTCACAAATAAACAGGAACATCAGAGAAGCTACATGGCTTGTCCAGGGTCGCATATCTGGTAAGCTACAAAGTCCGAAGCCTGATTTAGGTCTTTTGTCTGAGAGTCCTGTACTATGTCCTGGATATCACAGTATAGTTTTTTTTTTTTTTTTTTTTTTTATCTCCTAGCTATCTCTATGCATAATCCAAACAAATTTAGTCTATTTTTCCTACTGATTTTTAAAACTGCTTAAATGGACTAAAGAGAAAATATCTCAAGTACATAATTCATCTCACTATTATTTAAATGCTGTCCCTTTCCTCCTTCCCCAAACAAGAGTTTTATATTATTTTTTCAAAGCTTATCTATATCTGAAATTATTCACTCTTTTTGATAGAAATTATATAAATTATAATCTCTTTATTGAGACTATCACAAACTAGACATTTCCAAGCAAACCACATCTCACAGTCAAGTTAGGGAGGCTCTTATATCTTAGTCAAAGCTTAACAGTTTAATCGGTCATTAAACATAAGAGTAATTTAGTGTCCTACTATGCAATTATTATTGTTTCCTGAAAATCTGGTGTGACGAGGTACAACAAATGCCAACTGAAATATTGCCTGTGGAAGGTTATTTATTATTTCTTCTAGCTAAAAACATTCATAACTGAAATTTATTGGTCCATACTCCCTTCATTATAAATATTTTATGCTCTGCCTCAGGGATCCATGTCTTAGCATTTAAATGTCTCGATCTTGTGTCAGTAACGGGAAGAACAAGTTCACTGGGTGGAATTTTTGCCCTTTACTTCAGATGTTACAATAATAATAGGCTATAAATATGTTATAATTACGCCTTTGATCACTGCTGTAGTTTTCTAGCTGATCTGCTAGACAAAAATGACAGTAGTTATCCTAACCTAAGATTTTGCTGAAAGCCATATTAATACAGTGAAAATACTTAGAGTGGTCTGAACAATACATATTAATACAGTGAAACAATACATATTAATACAGCCATATTAATACAGTGAAAATACTTAGAGTGGTCTGAACACTCTCCCTCCTTGGAGAAATTTTGAATTATATATAAAAAAGTATTTTTTAATCACTTCTATCTTAAAGTGAAGTAGCACCTACACGCATCACCATCTTTAAATATCCATAATGGCTTACATTGATTTATAACTTTATATTTACTTAAGTGCTTTTATATCCTGATCACTACATCAACCTTGGAGGTACTGAGAGCAGTTATTAAAATCTCTGTTTTTAAAACAAAACAACTGAGGTTCAGATAGTTGCAGATATTTCAATTTTTGTTTGTTTTCATGTCTAAGTTTTTAATCATGAAATACAATAAACTCCTCCAAGAATGTGAATCAAGCTCTGTCTTCTCCTCATTCTGTCTTGGGGAAGGGTGATGGAGTAGGATATGGCTGAGAGGAGAGGACATGGGAAGGTGAGAAAACAGCAGATGACAGGTAACTCTGTCTGGAAAAATGGGGATATGAGATGGAGGGAAGGTCCCAAGGCTCCTGTATTCTCCCAGGTCAATTTCCCTGTACAAAGCCTGAGAAATAGGTTAATGGGAGATTCTCAGAGTTACTATAATTTTCCTGGATGTCCCAGACTCTCATCGGATCCAGAATTGCCATCAATAATGTGAAGTTTATGATATCACATTTGTTCAAGGGATATTGTCATGTGCCAACTGGAGGACATTTTTGAAGATCTTTATCTTACTCCACTCTTTTCTAAATAAGTTCTGGAGATAAACTCTTGAGACCCACCTGCTGTGGATTGAATCATGTCTCCACAAAATACGTAAATCAATTTGGCTAGGCCATGAATCCCAGTGTTGTGTGATTGTCCACCATTTTGTCATCTGATGTGAATTTCCTGTGTATTGTAAATCCTATCTCTATGATGTTAATGAGATGGGATTACTGGCAGTTGTGTTGATGAGGCAGGGCTCAATCTACAGGATTAGATTGTCTTAAATTGATCTCTTTACAGATATAAAAGTGAGCAGCGAGCAGAGAAACAGAAGGACATCATACCACCAAGAAAGCAGTGCCAGGAGCAGTGTGTCCCTTGGACCTGAGGTTCTTGTGTGGAGAAATTTCTAGACCAAGGGGAGATTCATGACAAAGACCTTCCTCAGAACTGACACAGAGTGAAAGCCTTCCCCTAGAGCTGCTACTCTGAATTTGGACTTCTAGCCTCCTAGACTGTGACAGAATAAATTTCTCTTTGTTAAAGCCATCAACTTGTGGTATTTCTGTTATAGCAGCACTATAAGACTGACACCACCCTACGTATGAGAACATACGAAGGGAAGAAAAACTGAGTTTCATCTCAGTGAAGACTGAAAAGAAAATTTTAGCCTGGTATTAAACTATCTACACAGGAAATCCATGAAAAAAATACTAGCCTCTCTTAGCTTATGCATATAAATAGGTTTACAGGGAACATTTTCCTAAGAAATATCATGTAATTTGAAGAAAGGATGGTTTTTGATAGCTTGGATCCAGAACTTCCTGGGCACTGAATTCTTTTGCACATTCCTGGGATCCTACATCTCCACAAATGTATTCCTTGAAATATTAGTTCCTTGGATTGAAAATAGGTTCATATGAAAACAATGTTCTGTGAACAGACTGTCACATAATGGCTCCATTAAAATAATCTGTTGGTAAAGCAAGGCAGAGTTTATTGCTTACCAAGTTAAGGAAGATCATTATCTTGACAGACTATTGATAGCATCTTAAAGTCGGGAGGACAAAGGGGGAATGTTTACAAGATTTTACTGGTCTAAAGTGGATCTTTGAAAGTTGGGGCATGATCAGTATTGCACAACATCCATGATATAGTTTGGGATTAAGGAACACAATGTGGAAAGGGTTTCAAAGTATCATAGAGTAAACCCTCCTTTGATTGTCCTGAGAAGGGGTATTTATCCTGATGAGGGCAAACTGAATGTCTAAATGAATGGATCTCTTGAAATGAAATAAAATAATTTACAACTTTAATTTCTTGGTCAAGAGTTTCCTGAAGAGTAATATTATGTATATGAAGACAGTCAGATAGCAGAGATGTCTTAATGTAGAATATAGACAATAAAGTTATAGGTGTAGATGGTTTTGGTTCTCAAAATAAATTTGGGAATTCCCAGATTAAGCAAAGTTAAGCAAATGTTTTTATAGTGGGACTTTTCAGTCTTTAATAAATGAATGTTCATATAATCTTCAAGTAAGGAGTATATAATAAATGGCATTTTCTAGGCATTTACCACAGAAAAAATTTTATTTCTCTGAAAACAAATCTGCTAGGACTAGTAGCCTATGGAATATAGTTTCAGAAATAGTGGTCAATATTTTAGGATGTTCCTTAAAAAAAAAAAAAAAAAGACTTGATTTTTATGCCAGGAAATAGTGGGTTGGAAGATGATTGCAGTAGTTCACATAAATGTAATTCTAACTATGTAATTGCAAATGAGGCCACAGGGGATGAAAAGGACCAGATATTCTAAAGAAACCAGTGCAGTTGCTAAGCTAAGATTTCGAAGGGACATATATATAAAACCTAAACATAACTGGCCCTTCTCATAGCTGGTCTGATCATGGTGGTGTATTCAACACACTATTGTTGTTGTTGTTAGGTACCCTTGAGTCAGCTCCAACTCATAGCAGTCTTATGTATAACAGAACAAAACACTGCCCAGTCCTGTGCCATTCTCACAATCATTGCTGTGTTTGAGCCCATTGTTGCAGCCACTGTGTTAATCTCACTGAGGGTCTTCAACATACAAATCTCCTAGAAAATAAATTGAAACCTTTATAAAAGTCTCTTGAAGAGATGCTATATAGCAGCACCACCAATATCTTCTCTTTATTTCAGGTCCATTATATGGCAACTGCTAACCTTACATCTAAAATCTTTCTGAACTCTTCCCTAAAACTCCCCTTAAAGCCCTTCAGTTTCTTAGGCTAAACTCATACCTATAATCTCTTTGCTTTCCACACCTCTTCTGTTGAAATTCAAACTGATCTTTCTTCGTTCTGTCTGATAATTTGAATCAGAATTACAAAAGCCTAGGCCCTAAAGTTGTAGTAACAATAACAATAAAGAATCCTTCCTCCTTAGAGGGGAAGGGAATGAGGACTGATAAATGGCTCTGAATATGTATGTTAATATCTTTTATCCTCTTCACAGTTTCAAAAGATAGGATGAGGAAAACATAACCAAGAATTTAAAAAGTGGCATGGAATTGCAAAGACAGTTTCAAGAATTCTATGGCACCAAATGAACTGAGGTTTACAAAAAAAAAAATTCTTCAAAGACTTGATAAGAACAAGTAGAAGGTAAGAAAGAAAATGTTCTCAATTTGAGGCCAATAATATGACAATATTATGATACTGACTGAAAACAAAAGACCAAGCAAAACTTTACTCTTTGGACTCAGAAAAGAAAAAAACATATTGGTAAGGGGGAATTGGCACTCTAACTGGTGAGAAGATAGGGAAGCCTCTGGTCTTGAATTATTTCCAATGATCTCTAAAGAATCTGCAAATAATGCCATTAAACCAAATATTGCTGGTGGCCTTTCAGGGGATGTCAGGAACAAGAAAGGGAAAATAAAACTGGAGATAAACAAATATCAGTCAGTTTTGAAATATGAGTGAAGGGAGATTTGGCAAAGTACAGACAGTAAGAGTTACATTGATTTCAGAACAGATTTTGTTGTTTTTAGTTGTTGAGTTGGCTCCGACTCATGGCAACTTTAGAATTTTTTATATAAAGGAATAGGTTTGGCAAACCTAAAGAAGTAATGATCACTAGGAACCAATATAGACTCATAGAAACAAATCAGACTCACTTCATTACTTTCTGTATTAGTCAGGGTCCTGGCAGAAAACAGAGGCACATACAACAAAAGAAGGTGATTGCGGACAGTTTAATGGAGGTATTCTTCATAAGGATATGGGCAAAGTTAAAGGAAGCATGGGGGGCACTGGTTATTCCGTGATAGAGCTCTTTCCTTCCATGTGGGAGAACCAGGTTTGATTTCTGGCAATGTACCTCATGCACAGTCACCATTTGTCCCTCAGTGGAGGCCTCCATGTTGCTATGATGCCAAACAGATTTCAAAGGGAACGTCCAGAAGAAGATGGACTGGAAAGAAAGGCCTCGTGATTTGCTTCCAAAAAACAGCTAATGAAGACCCTTTGGATCTCAACTGTCTGATCCTCAGCAGTTCATAGGGAATGGCAGAGGGCTGGGCAGCATTTTGTTCTATTGTGCATGGGGTTGCTATGAGTTAGAGGACAATCCAAGGTAGCTAACAACAAAAGAAACACAGGGATAATGAAGCAACTGTGGAGGAACTAGTACTATCCATAGTAGGACTGGCTACATGATTTGTGTTCCAGAGCAAAGTGAGGATGCAAGGCCACCTTAGTCACAAATTACTAAGAATTTCAAGACAGGAACAGCAGAGCATTGAACCAAGCACTCAGTCTTGTCCACTAGGTTTGAAAGGGCCAGAAAAGGGAAAATGTAGGAGAACCTGGAGAGAGTTGTAGCTGCATGTTTAGCTGAGTGGAGAGGCATTGTGGCCTTTGTAGAGGAAATAAGCCACTATGGCCCTGAAAAGTGGGATCTGGAGAAATACATACCTTAATCTAATTCTCCTCCTGCCCTCCCACAATGGTCTGCCAGTACAGGGCAAAGGAAGCCAGTCATGCAGTGCATGGAGGACAGCTTCCAGGGACACAAACAGGGTGGAAAGGGAATTGGAAAGGCAGGAAAATTATCCTACACATTTTCTTTCTGCAGTTAACAAGCTGGTACATCCGTGAAACCTAATAAACCTAGTGTATAAGAACTTTAGGAAGGTGTTTGATACAATTTTCTAGGAGCTCCTTGTGGACAAGATAGAGAAATATAGTCTGCAGGCAAAGGTAATTATGCAGATCAATAATAGATTAAACAACCATACCCAAAGTCTAATGAAACCTAGATAAAGATAAATGTGAAGGGAGTTGTATGTGGACCATAAGTCCTTTAAAACCAAAACAAAACCCATTGCTGTCTAGTCAATTCTGACCCATAGTGACCCTCTAGGACAGAGTAGAGCTGTGTCATAGGGTTTCCAAGGAGCAGCTAGTAGGTTTGAACTGCTGATCTTTTTGGTTAGCAGCAGTAGCACACTGTAGCTCTTAACCACTGTACCACCAGGGCTCCAGATCAGTCCTTTGCTCGGTTCTATTCAGTTCAGCATTTTCACTATTGACTCACAGATGTAGAAGGAATGCTTATCAAAGTATGGTTTACATATTGCCAAGAGGGACAGTGACCAACAAAGATTAAAGAAGTAGAATCCAAGAAAAGATCTTGACAGGTTGTAATAATAGGATAAAAAGATTTTGACAGGCTGTAGCAATCAAATAAATCTAACAGTAGTAAGTCTTGGGATTTGCTCTCAAGTTCAAAAAGCCACTGGCACAGGTTTGGGACAGGGAAAATAATACTTATCATATTTTAAAATGACTCAGGCAGTGCCTTAGCTATCCAATGCTGCTATAACAGAAATACCACAACTGAATAGTTTTAACAAACAGAAATTTATTTTCTCACAGTTTAGGAGGCTAGAAGTTCGAATTCAGAGTGCCTTCTCTAGAAGAAGACTTTCTGTCTCTGTCAGCTCTGAGGTATGTCTTTGTCTCTTCAGCTTATTTCCTGGTTCCTTGGAGATCTCCATGTGGCTGGGCATCAGTCTTCTCCCATCTTTGCTTCTAGCTTCCTTGTTTAGTCTCTTTAAATCTCAAAAGAGATTGGACTCAAAATATACCCTACACTAATCCTGTCTCATTTACGAAACAAACACTTCCCATTCCCAAATGGGATTATAACCACAGGCATAGAGGTTCAGATTTATAACACACATTTCGGAGGACACAATTCAAACCATAACATTCCTTGCTTTGGCCCGCCAAAATTCATGTCTTTGCCAAATGTAAAACACATTCACCCATCACATCATCCCAGAAGTCTTAAACCAACTCCAAATTCAAAGTCTCGTCTTCTGAATCATCTAAATCAAATACAAGTAAGACTTCAGTTAGGTGTATTCCATCCTAGGGCAAAATTCCTTTTAATCTGTGAAATCTAGAATATAAATTATCTGTTTCTAAAGTACAATGGTGGAACAGGTACAAGGTAGATATTTCCATTCCAAATGGGAGAAATTGGAGGGAAAGAAGGGATAACAGGCACCAAGCAAAACCCAACAGAAAAAGTTACATTAGCTCTCATGTCTTGAAAACAATCCTTTTTTCTCTGAGACCGTTTGAGCAATGGCCCCAAATGCTCCAGACTCTGGGTGTTGGCTATGCCCTCTGGATTCTGTTTAGAGGCCTCTTGGTCCTGGGCTTCAGATCCACTTTCCAGGCCTACTGGCATGGCAACTCTGCTTCAGCAGCTTTGGGCAGCCCCATTTTCCTAGTCTATCAGATAAAAAAAAAAAAAAAAAAACTGAGTGGCAACCTCACCTCCTAGCCTCCAGCAGGCCCCATTGTCTGCCCCTTGGGCATGGAATACCCACCTCCTCAGCTTTGGGTGGCAGTCCCATCCCCCTGGCACACCTTAATGGCAGCCCCACACTCCAGAACTGAGTTGGCAAAGATTCAACTCTTTGAAACTAAGTTGCTGTGGTCCCACCCTTTGATATCCAGGGTACCTAGGCCCCATCCTTTGAAATCGAGAGGGCCCTGTTTCACGTGCTCATTCCAACAGTTCTGCTGATCTCTGAGCTGCTACAGGGATATGTCCTTTTCTTTTCTTGGTGGACAACTAATGTAGCTCTTTGGCCTATTTCTTACCTGTAGAATTCCAAGAGGCAGACGGCATTCTTTTCTTTCATTCTTTTTGTGTCCCCTTTAGTCTAAGCTGATGGTTTTTCAGCTGTGGTAGTTGGTTACATCTATCAGTCACAGACTTAATCTCTTTAACAAAAGATTGTGTAGCCACATTCCTGGTGAACATTCTAGGACACAGGTCCTTAGTTTTTACAACAGAATTTTCCAAATCTTTAAGTTCTACCTTCATTTTGCATAATTCACTTTTAAATCCATCTCTTTCTCATTTTATTATAAGCAGCAAGGAGTAACCGTGTGGAGACTTTAAGATCTTACTTAGAAATCTCATCAACCAAATATCCAAGTTCATCACTTACAAGTTCTACCTTCCACCAAACACTTGAACATAATTCAAGTTCTTTACCACTGCATAAAAAGTGCCACCTTTCCTCCATTGTCCAATCACATAATCATCATTTTCTTTTAAAGCCTCACCAAAAGCACATTTAAATCCACATTTCTAGCAATGTTCTCTTTCTGGTGCCATATGTATTCTCTAAGATGATAGAGAGCTCTGTATAGCTCTCCTCGCTTCCTTCTGAGCCCTCACCAGAATTGCCTTTGATGGCCATAATTCTACCAGCAGTCTCTTCAAGGCAATCTAGGCTTTTATTATTAGGCACCTTAAAATTCTTCCAGCCTCTACCTATTACCCAATTCCAAAACCACTTCACATTTTAGGTATCTGCTAGAGCCGCACCCCATTCTTCTGGTAACAAATTCTGCCTTAGTTATCTAGTGCTGCCATAACAGAAATACCACAAGTGGATGGCTTTAACAAAATGAAATTTATTGTCTCACAGTCTAGGAGTCTAGAAGTACAAATTCAGAGTGTCCGCTCTAGGGGAAGGCTTCTTCTCTCTGTCAGCTCTGGAGGAAGGTTCCTTGGAGATCTCCATGTGATTTGACATCATTTTTCCCCCATCTCTGCTTTTAGCTTGCTTGTTTAATCTCTTTGTATCTCAAAAGAGATTGACTCAAGATACACCCTACACCAATCTGCCTCATCAACATAACAAATACAACCCATTCCCAAATGGGATTATAACCACAGGCATAACCCAACCCAGTACCATAGGCATAGAAGTTAGGAT
Source organism: Loxodonta africana (assembly GCF_030014295.1). Classification (NCBI taxonomy): domain Eukaryota; kingdom Metazoa; phylum Chordata; class Mammalia; order Proboscidea; family Elephantidae; genus Loxodonta; species Loxodonta africana. Next base: position 33,551,820 of record NC_087347.1, on the reverse strand, counting down.
TTACAGCATATATTTTGGGGGGACACAATTCAATCCATAACAGGAAAGTAGTTAATCTGAGTCATGAACATGGTGAATCCTAGTAGGATAAAAAAAAAAAAAAGGTTGTGACATCAATTCCAACTCATTTAGGCATCATTAATTTAACAAAGGAGGTGATAATCCAACCTGTCCTTGTGTTGATTAAACCACACCTGGAAAACTAAGTTTACTTTTGAATGTTGTGTGTGACTTGTGATGCATTCTGAGAAGAAACACCAGAATTGGAGAAGAGACTAATGAATGAACTAGGACCAACCACAAAAGCTGGCCTGGCTTTAATAACTGATGTAACTGACAAGTCTTAAACATGATAATGTTGAGATTACTGCTCAATAAGCAAACAAGAAAAGCAAAGGACATACATGAGTTCAAACATATATGTGAGTGGATAAGGCAACTCCTGCCTCCCTAATTCCTCCCCTTGAATTTGTAAATTGAAGAATCTACCAGTTCAGAGGACCCTAGAACCAAAACCCTCTACATTTTAGAAGGGAAGGGGGTCATTTCCCCACAGCGATGCACTTTAGTACTATATAAAGAAATTCTTACTGTACCACAGTTACATACTTTTGAATGATCTTCCTTATTATAACATTATGTCCATCTGAGGATAGAGCCATGCAGTACCACGGAGTAGAAATTATGCCTTAGTAATAATAATGGAGGAAATTTGGAGCCTGTATAAGAAACCACTTAAGAGAGATAATGGGTATTTGCATATATTAAAGACTGCCATGTGGAAGAATAATTAGCATTGTTCTCTAATAGCTCAAGAAATAAAACAGAACCATCAGGGTGGGAAATCGGAGAGAGATAATTCTAATAGTTCAATTTCCTGAGGACAAAATGAACTGTCAGGGAAAGCAGAGAGTTCCCCATAACTAAACATGAATGAACATAGTAACTTAATATGAATGACTGTTTAGCAGTCATTAGGCAATTCAAGCATTAGATGAATGGTTAAAGTAAATTTTAAATACTCCTTATACTACTGAGCTTCAATGGTTCATTCTTTGTTTCATTCAATAAGTATTTATTGAGAATCAACCATGTGCTTGACATATTCCTAAGAACTGGGGATAGAGCAACAAATAGCAACAAGCCCATGTTCTTGTGGAAATTAAATTCTGATGGGAGAGCTAGACAATAAACAAATAATTACAATAAAATATCAAGTAGTGACAAATGTTGTAAAGAAAAAAAAGCAGAGAATGAGCTAGAGTGATGGAGGACCGAGAAGGAAATACTATGGATAGTGTGATCAGGATAAACCTATCTGGCCAGTATCAACTATACTTCTTTACATCTTCAATTCTAGTCCTTTTTTAAGGCTGTTGTTATTTGTCTTCCTTATGTTAATTGTCTTCCTTCATCTGGTTTACTCTTTAACTCCTAGACCTGGAAGAAAGTAGTAATGAAACTATCACGGTAGAATTTCAAAACAGAGCATGCCTAACACTTATAGTTTCATTTAGAACATGGTGTAGGTATCTTCATACATCTCATAGACTGTATACTTCTCTTTCCCCACCAACTGCTGCTTTGTAATATTTGGGATCAAGTCTGTTTTTCTAATCTAGGTTGTAATTTCTTTGAAGAAGAAAGTTTTATCTAGTTAATAAATACAAATTCTTGATATTTAGTTGAAAAGTCTTATTTTGTGACAAGAGGAATCAAGAAACTTTGATGCCAACATCTAACTAAATTTAGTCTTGACCAAAAAAAATAAATAAAATTTATTTATTATTTTTTTTAAAGAGGGTAACAAAACAAAACAAAACAGTGTTATACCACAAGCTTTAAAGCCAACAAGACAAAACAATTGGATTGTAGACCAAAATGAGACAAAAACATAGCCTGTAGCCTTTATATTTGTTTTTGTTTTGCTACTCTTTTACTATAGTTGAAGTGTGGGAAGGTATTTGGAGGGTCAAAGAGTTGAAAAGAAGGCTAGGAGAAGAAATGATTTTCTGTTAACATAATGTGCTGATAATCCCTGGGTGACGCAAATGGTTAAGTGCTTGTCTAATGTTTGAGCCCAGAGGGGCCTTGGAAGAAAGTCCTGGCCATCTGTTTCCAAAGGCCACAGCCTTGACAACCCTATGGACAGTAATTCCATCCTGCAGCACATGGGATCACTATGAGTCTTAACTGACTCTCCAGCAACTGATTCAATTTTAGTTTTTAATTTGCTAATAAGTTGCTGTTGTTGATTTAACGAACGCCAGATTAATAGGGTCATTCATTGTAATGAGGTAGAAATAACCTTAAAAATTCTGTACACTTATTGCAACTCATGCCACCAAAACTGTCTTACAAAAACAAAGTCTTAGAGAGGTGAAATCAATTGCATAAGATCATAGACTTATTTTCACAAACAAAAAATAAAATAGATGACTTTCAGTTCAAGATGGCAGAGCAAGCACAATTTTCTACTTCCCTCTTGCTCCAGGTCACAATGTAACCAGAAGGGGGAATTTTTTTTTTTTTTCAAGAATGAAAAAGAACAGTACTGAAAAACAAACAAGAAAGAGAATTTGATGAGACACTTTGAAAAAATACTGGAAGAGAAAAAGCAGGTAGGATTGAAACAACAGAGAATAGTCAACGGGAAAACTGCAGGCCCAAATAGTTAAGCATAAGAGGTCTGATATTCCAAGGGATCCTCAGGCATTTCCCATGCTTAGAGCTAATAAATATAAAGAGTAAGACTACACAGCACAAAAATATTAATTAATTATAGAACTACATTGGAAAAGGCAAGGAAAGCCCCTCTTCTTCCCCTTCCTCATGAATATAGAGCAAATGCTGATGAGAGCTGAAGTTTTAGACCTCAAGATACAACTAAGAACCCTTCAGGGCCTGACCAATCACATGTCTGAAGTCTCTAGTTCCTCTCACTGCTTTCAGACATAGATGAAACACCACACTGTCGGGTTTCCCATGCAGCTGTTAAAGGACCCAGATAACACAACCCAGTTACAGGGAAGTTAAAGCTCTGTGGGGCAAATTCTAACCCATGAGAGACAGAAGCCAGGAGGGCATCAGGCAGGAAAAAAAGAAAAAAAAAAAAAATCCTCTTTTCCTTTTTCCTTCAGATAGACTTTTTTGGGTCTATTTTCTTTTTACTGCCAGTCTGAAAATATCATCCATGGACAAGTAAGCAGCTCTGCACTACAAACTACTGTGCTTTTCTGTGGCTTGTTGTGAGACATGGCTAGAACGATAATATTTCACCATGAACTGTTTCCTGTTCTTCCCTGACCCACTTCCCATTTCCTTCACTATCTGAGCCCTAGTATTCTACTTTCCCAATACAACATCAGCACTAACCCTTAGTTCAGGCTCTTTTGCTAGGAAATAAGGGCTAAAACAATCACTACCAGAAATTGCTCTGGAACATAGGCTTTATGATAGGATATTGGAGTTGAACCGCCCACTTGCCTCAGGAATAGCACTGATAACCCATGACACACGGCATCACAATTAAGATTCAACAGATGTGACAGACATGTGGGGGACACAAAAGTCCCCACATGCACGTGGTTTTGTTGCTGTAAGTTATGTAACCAATACTCAGATACCAGCAGGGCCACCAATGGTGGACGGGTTTGAGCTGAGCTTCCAGACTAAGGCAGACTAGGAAGAAGGTCATAGTGGTCTAGCTCTAAAAAAAATTAACCAGTGAAAACCTTATGAATAGCAGAAGAACATTTTTTGATATTGCCTGAAGATGAGCCCCTCAAGATGGAAGGCACTCAAAATACAACTGGGGAAGGGCTTCCTCCTCAAAGTGGAGTAGACCTTAATGACGTGGATGGAGTCAAGTTTTCAGGACCTTCATTTGCAGACGTGGCAAAACCCAAAATCAGAAGAAACAGCTGCAAACATCCATTAATAATCGGAACCTAGAATGTATGAATCTCAGAAAACTGGAAATCTAAAAATGAAATAGAATGCAAAAAGATCGATATCCGAGGTATTAGTGAGATGAAATGGACTGGTATTGGTCATTTTGAGTCAGACAATTATATGGCCTACTATTCCGGGAATGACAACTTGAAGAGGAATGCTGTTGCATTCATAGTCAAAAAGAACACTTCAAACCATTCCTGAAGTACAACAATGTCAGTGACAGGATAATATCCACAAGCCTACAAGGAAGACCAGTTAATATGACTATTATTCAAATTTATGCACCAACTGCTAAGGCCAGAGATGAAGAAATTGAAGATTTTTACCAACTTCTGCAGTCTGAAATTGATCGAACATGCAATCAGAATGCATTGATGACTCCTAGACAGGGGAATGTGAAAGTTGGAAACAAAAAAAAAGGATCAGTAGGTAGAAAATATGTCCTCATGATGCAATAATGCCATAGATCACATGATAGAATTTTGCAAGACCGACAAATTCTTCATTCCAGATACCTTCTTTCAACAACATAAATGACGACTATACACATGGACCTCGCCAGATGGAACACACACAAATCAAATTGACTACCTCTGTGGAAAGAGACGATGGAAAAGCTCAATATCATCATCAGTCAGAACAAGGCCAGGGGCCGACTGTAGAACAGACCATCAATTGCTCATATACAAGTTCAAGCTGAAACTGAAGAAAAGCAGAGCAAGTCCACGAGAACCAAAATATGACCTTGAGCATATCTCACCTGAATTTAGAGACCATCTGAAGAATAGATTTGACACATCGAACACTAGTGACCGAAGACCAGACGAGTTGTGGAATGACACCAAGGACATAATACGTGAAGACAGTCAGAGGTCATTGAAAAGACAGGAAAGAAAGAAAAGACCAAGGTGGATGTCAGAGTTGACTCTGAAACTTGCTCTCAAACATCAAGCAGCTAAAGCAAAAGGAAGAATTGATGAAGTAAAAGAACTGAAGATTTCAAAGGACGTCTCCAGAAGACAAAGAAAAGTGTTATAATGACATGTGCAAAGCGCTGGAGATGAAAAACCAAAAGGGAAGAACTCGCTCAGTGTTTCTCAAGCTGAAAGAACTGAAGAAAAAATTCAAGCCTTGAGTTGCAATAGTTAAGGATTCTATGGGGAAAATATTAAAAAATGCAAGAAGCATCAAAAGAAGATGGAAGGAATACAGAGTCATTATACCAAAAAGAATGAGTCTATATTCCACCATTTCGAGAAGTGCCATATGATCAGGAACTGATGGTACTGAAGGAAGAAGTCCAAGCTGCTCTGAAGGCATTGGTGAAAAACAAGGCTCCAGGAATTGATGGACTATCAATTGAGATGGTTCAACAAACAGATGCAGCGCTGGAGGTGTTCACTCCTCTATGCCAAGAATTATGGAAGACAGCTTCCTGGCCAACTGACTGGAAGAGATCCATATTTATGCCTATTCCCAAGAAAGGTGATCCAACCGAATGTGGAAATTATAGAACAATATCATTAATATCACACGCAAGCAAAATTTTGCTGAGGATCTTTCAAAAACGGCTGCAGCAGTATATCAACAAGGAACTGCCAGAAATTCAGGCCAGTTTCAGAAGAGAATATGGAATCAGGGATATCACTGCTGATGTCAGAAGGATCCTGGCTGAAAGCAGAGAATACCAGAAGGATGTTTACCTGTGTGTTATTGACTATGCAAAGGCATTCGACTGTGTGGATCATAACAAATTATGGATAACATTGCAAAGAATGGGAATTCTGGAACACTTAATTGTTCTTATGAAGAACCTTTACATAGATCAAGAGACAGTTGTTCAGACAGAACAAGGGGATACTGATTGGTTTATAGTCAGGAAATGTGTGCATCAGGGTTGTATTCTTTCACCATACCTATTCAATCTGTATGCTGAGCAAATAATCCCAGAAGCTGGACTATATGAAGAAGAACGGGGCATCAAGATTGGAGGAAGACTCATTAACAACCTGGGTTATGCAGATGACACAACCTTGCTTGCTGAAAGTGAAGAGGACTTGAAGCACTTACTAATGAAGATCAAAGACCACAGCCTTCAGTATGGATTACACCTCAACACAAAGAAAACAAAAATCCTCACAACTGGACCAATGAGCAACATCATGATAAATGGAGAAAAGATCGAAGTTGTCAAGGGTTTCATTTTAATTGGATCCACCGTCAACAGCCATGGAAGCAGCAGTCATGAAATCAAAAGACGCATTGCATTGGGTAAATCTGCTGCAAAGGACTTCTTTAAAGTGTTGAGCAAAGATGTCACCTTGAAGACTAAGGTGCGCCTGAACCAAGCCATGGTATTTTTCAATCGCATTATATGCATGTGAAAGGTGGACAATGAATAAGGAAGATGGAAGAAGAATTGACGCCTTTGAATTGTGGTGCTGGTGAAGAATGTTGAATATACCATGGACTGCCAAAGAATGAACAGATCTGTCTTGAAAGAAGTACATCTAGAATGCTCCTTAGAAGCTAGGATGGCAAGATTGTGTCTTACCTACTTTGGACGTGTTGTCAGGAGAGATCAGCCCCTGGAGAAGGACATCATGCTTGGCAGAGTACAGGGTCGGGGAAAAGAGGAAGACCCTCAAGAGGTGGATTGACACAGTGGCTGCAACAATGAGCTGAAGCATAACAATGATTTTAAGGATGGCTCAGGACCAGTGTTTTCTTCTGTTGTGCATAGGGTCGCTATGAGTCAAAACCGATTAGATGGCACCTAACAACAACAAGTAAAGCCTCAGATTCTTTTAATAGTATAGGCCTTAGGCTACTTGCTTTATCCCAACTGTTAGGTGGCAACTGACTTTTCTCAGGCCTCACCATCTCTCACCTTTTGCCCCAGGGCTTTACTATTACTGCTAAACTGTCGGTTGCAATGGGATCTTTTTGGTGCTCACACACTGGCAATCTGGAATTTTGGGGGAATGAAGGTCCTGCGCAGTGAATGAACTTTTGACCTAGGGGAGATACGAGCTAGTAGATGTATTCTTCTCACTTCGTCCTTAAGATAAACTATCCTGAGATGAAGTAGTTCATACAACCTCTCGGAAAATGATCCCATGAGATCATACAATCAATTGCAATTTTTTTTTTTTAGTGGCTAGCCCAGTAATGCATCCGAACATATTTATTCTTCTTTGTTCTCACTCACTCCTACATTCCTGGGATTGTATTTGCTAATAAATTAGTACATCAGCTTTTTTTTAAAGCTCTGTTTTCTAAGGAACTAGACTCAAAGATGTTCATTACAAAATGTTACATGAAAAAGTAAGCTATAGAATACTAAGGACAATGACAAATTTTACATAAAAAAGTATAAGTATCTACAGATATTTAAACACATTGTTTGTGTTGTTAAGTGCCAGTGAGTCAATTCCAACTCACAGTGACGTATGTACAACAGAACAAAACACTGCCCAGTCCTGTGCCATCCTCACAATCATTGTAATGGTTGAGCCCATTGTTGCAGCCACTGTGTGAATCCATCTCATTGAGGGTCTTCCTCTTTTTCATTGACCCTCTACTCTACCAAGTATGATGTCCTTCTCCAGGGGCTGATCTCTCCTGATAACATATCTAAAGTATGTGAGATGAAGTCTCACCATCATTGCTTCAAATGAGCATTTTGGCTATACTTCTTCTAAGATAGATTTTTTTGTTTTTCTGGCAGTCTGTGGTATATCCAATATTCTTCACCAGCATCTTAATTCAAATGCATGGATTCTTCAGTCTTCCTAATTCATTGTCCAGCTTTCACATACATATGATGCGATTGAAAACACCTTGACTTGGGTCAGGCATACCTTAGTCCTCAAAGTGACATCTTTGCTTTTTACAATTTTAAAGAGGTCTTTTGCGGCAGATTTGTCCAATGCAATGCATTATGTGATGTCTTCACTGCTGCTTCCATGGACATTGATTGCAGATCCAAGTAAAATGAAATTCTTGACAACTTCAATCTTTTCTCCATTTATGATGATGTTGCTCATCGGTCCAGTCGTGAGGACTTTTGTTTTCTTTATGTTGAGGTGTAATCCATGCTGAAATCTGTACTCTTTGATCTTCATTAGTAAGTGCTTCTAGTCTTCTTCACTTTGAGCAAGCAAGGTTGTGTCATCTGCGTACCACAGGTTGTTAATGAGTCTTCCTCTAATGCTGATGCAGCATTCTTCTTTACATAGTCCAGCTTCTTGGATTATTTGCTCAGCATAGAGACAGAATAGGTATTGTGAAAGGATACAACCCTGATGCACACCTTTCCGGACTTTAAGCCATACATTATCCCCTTGTTCTGTTCCAATGACTGCCTCTTGATCTATGTACAGGCTCCTCACGAGCATAATTAAGTGTCCTGCAATTCCCATTCTTCACAATGTTATCCATAATTTGTTATGTTCCACGCGGTCCAGTGTCTTTGCCTAGTCAATAAAACACAGATAAATATCTTTCTGGTATTCTCTGCTTTCAGCCAAGATCCATTTGACATCAACAATATCACTAGTTCCATGTCCTCTTCTGAATCTGGCTTGAATTTCTGGCAATCCCCTGTTAATATACTGCTACAACCATTTTTGAATGCTCTTCAGCAAAATTTCACTTGCGTGTGATCTTAATGTCGTGTGATAATTTCTACATTCTGTTGGATTGCCTTTCTTTAGAATGGGTACAAATATGGATCCCTGCCAGTTGGTTGGCGAGGTAGTTATCTTCCAAATTTTTTGGTATAGACGACTGAGCATTTCCAGCACTGCGTCTGTTTGTTGAAACATCTCAGTTGGTATTCCCTCAATTCCAGAAGCCTTGTTTTTTGCTGATGCTTTTAGTGCAGCTTGGACTTCTTCCTTTGGCACCATCAGTTCTTGATCATACGCTGCCTCCTGAAATGGCTGAATGGTGAACATTTCTTTTTTGTACAACGATTTCGTGTATTCCTTCCACCTTTTGATGCTTCCTTTGTTGTTAAGTGTTTTCCCTGTAGAATCCTTCACTATTGCCAATTCGAGGCTTGAAATTTTTCTTCAGTTCTTTCAGTTTGAGAAATGCCAAGTGTGTTCTTCTTTTTTAGTTTCTATTTCCAGGTCTTTGCATATTTCATTATAATACTTCACTTTGTCTTCTCAATTCACCCTTTGAAATTCTCTGTTCACCTCTTTTACTTCATGGTTTCTTCCTTTTACTTTATCTATTCTGTGTTCAAGAGCAACTTTCAGTCTCTTCTGACATTTATTTCAGTCTTTTCCTTCTTTCCTGTCTTTTTAAATGACCTCTTGCTGTCTTCATGTATATCCTTGGTGTCATTCCACAACTCATCTGTTATTATAAATTTTTATATTATTGATACAGAATTATAGGTATCAGAAACAAAACAGTTGAAAATGGTAATATGGGAAAATAAACTGGATAAAGTAAATATCCATTTCTTTTCCACCTGCTTTAACAGGAGGAAACACTGGTGACGTAGTAGTTAAGTGCTATAGCTGCTAACCAAAAGGTCGGCAGTTCAAATCTATCAGGTGCTCCTTCAAAACTCTTTTGGGCAGTTCTCTGTCCTATAGGGTCACTATGAGTCAGAAATCAACTCGATGGCAATGTGTGTGTGTGTGTGTGTGTGTGTTTTTCAAACATTCGCTGCTCCTAAATTGAAATGTATCTATCTGTATTTTGGTAGAGAATATAACACAAAGCAATGTCTTTCAAGGTTTTATTTGTACAACACAAAAAGAAGTACAGATCTATCAATTAAGGATTTTTTTTTAAAAAATCAATGTGGATTAACAAGTAGATGAAAACTCAACGAAATTAACTGGTTAAATGCCAGTATTTATTTTACTTACTGTGTGAAGACAGAGCCAAGTTCTTTATCTTTGAAAAAAAAAATTAACTCTTTAAGGAAATTAAAACGTATATCCTTCCTCTAATTTTCTTAGATTAAAATTTTAATTTCCTATATTAGTATTTAAGCATTTAAAACTTTATAAGAATATTCTAATAAGTACAATTATTCTTTAGCCATATGTATGTATTTTTAAGATGTTTATTGGCATCTATTTAAGATATCACCATAAGTTGGATTATTTTTCCTTCATTTTATTCTAAATGTGGGAAAATCTCCCCAAGAGGAAGGGTAGCACATTCATGAAGTTATGGCAGTATTCATAGAAGGTAATTGTTAAAGTCATTCTAATTGACTTCAGTTGCACTATTCAATTATTACCTTAAAAAAACGTAATATACAAATAAACCATTTTAATTTCTGGAAAAAAAAGTAAAATTTCAGGTATTTCTTATATGTGTTACTGAATAATTTCTATTTCCTTTTTTAGTAATGAGAACAAAATTGATTTTGGGAGACCCTGAGTGAATTTTGCATGTTTAATGAATTTCAGACTGCAGAAGTTGGTAAAAAGCCTTCAATTTCTTCAACTTTGGCTAGTGGTTGGTGCGAAAATTTGAATAATAGTTGTATTAACTGGTCTTCCTGGCAGGCATATGGATATTATCCTATCACTGACAGTATTATACTTCAGGATACATCTTGAAATATTCTTTTTGACAGCGAATGCAATTCCATTCTTTAATTTGTTATTCCCAGCACAGTAGACCATATGATTACCTGATTCAAAATGACCAGTACCAGTCCATTTCAGCTACTAATGCCTAGAATATTGATGTTTATGCATTCCATTTCATTTTTTATGACTTCCAATTTTCCTAGATTCATACTTCATACATTCCAAGTCCTGATTATTAATGGATGTTTGCAGCTAGTTCTTCTCATTTTGAGTTGTGCCACATCAGAAAATGAAGGGCCTGAAAACTTGACTCCATCCACATCATTAAGGTTGACTCCACTTTGAGGAGGCAGCTCTTCCCCAGTTATATTTTGAGTGCTTTCCAGTCTGAGGGGCTCATCTTCAGGCAATATCTTCTGCTGCTATTGATAAGGTTTTCACTGGTTAATTTTTTTTAGAATTAGACCACCAGATCCTTCTTCCTAGTCTGTCTTATTCTGAAAGCTCGGCTAAAACCTGTCTACCATGGGTGACCCCTGCTTGTGTTTGAATATCGTTGGCATAGTTTCTAGCATCACAGTAACAGGCAAGCCCCCACAGTATGACAAACTGACACCTGGAAAACTGCCAGTAATTCAAGCCAGATTCAAAAGAGGATGTTGAATGAGGGATATATATCATTGCTGATGTCAGATGGATCCTGGCTAAAAAGACAGAATGCCAGAAAGATGTTTAGCTGTGTTTTATTGACTATGCAAATGCATTTGACTGTGTGGATCATAACAAACTATGGATAACATTGCAAAGAATGGGAATTCCAATCACTTAATTGTGCTCATGAGGAATCTGTACATAGAACAAGAGACAGTTGTTTGAACAAAACAAGGGGCTACTGCATGGTTAAGTCAGAAAAGGTGTGTGCCAGGGTTGTATCCTTTCATCATACTTATTCAATCTATATGCTGAGCAAATAATTCAAGAAGCTGGACTATATGAAAAAGAATGGGGCATCAGGATTGGAGGAAGACTCATTAACAACCTACGTTATGCAGAGGGCACAATCTTGCTTGCTGAAAGTGAAGAGGACTCGAAGCACTTACTGGTAAAGATCAAAGACCATAGCCTTCAGTATGGATTATACCTCAACATAAAGAAAACAAAAATCCTTACAACTGGACCGATCAGGACATCCTGATAAATGAAGAAAAGATTGAAGCTGTCAAGGACTTCATTTTACTTGGATCCATAATCAACACCCATGGAAGTAGCAGTCAAGAAATCGAACAACACATTGCATTGGGCAAATCTGCTGCAGGAGACCTCTTTAAAATGTTAAAAAGAGAAGATGTCACCTTGAAGACTAAAATTCTCCTGACCCAAGGCATGGTGTTTTCAGTCACCTCATATGCATGTGAAAGCTGGGCAATGAATAAGGAAGGCTAAAGAAGTATGATGTCTATGAATTATGGTGTGAATTATGATGTTGGCAAAGAATATTGAATATACCATGGACTACCAATAGAATGAACAAATCTGCCCTGGAAGAAATACAGCGAGAATGCTCCTTAGAAGCGAGGGTGGTGCAACTTTTTCTCACATACTTTGGGCTTGCTATCAGAAGGGATAAGTCCCTGCAGAAGGATATCTTGCTTGGTAAAGCAGAGGGTCTGTGAAATAGAAGAAGGCTCTCAAGGAGATGTATTGACACGGTGAACACAACAATGAGCTCAAGGATAAAAGTGATTGTAAGAATGGCTCTGGACCAGGCAGTGTTTCCTTCCGTTGTGCATGGGATCACTACGAGTTGGAACTGACTCAATGGTACCTAACAACAACAGAGTAAATTGCTATACTAGTATAAACCACATTTTGCTTAAAGGCATGAGACCATGAAAATCTCACTAATAAATTTATAAATTATAAGAAGAAATTAAAAATCCAGTTGGTTTATATCTAGTATTTTTATATTTATATAATATATATGTACATATGCATACACACATACATATACATATAAATATATACATGTATATGGAAACCCTGGTGGCATAGTGCTTAAGTGCTTTGGCAGCGAACCAAAGGGTCACTAGTTCATATCCCCCTGGGGCTCATTGGAAACTCTATGGGGCAGTTCTACTCTGTCCTATAGGGTCACTATGAGTTGGAATCAAGTCAATGACAATGGATCTGGCTTTTTTTTGGTTTTGATATAAATGTACATATATATACAGAGAGAGAGATGAAGTAGGTAAAGGTTAAATCATAGAAATTTCCCTTTAATGTGCAGACAATCGGAATCCTGGATTATACTTATACATGCTATTTCATGACTCCAATTTATACATGTGTCATAACTAAAATATAATTCTAATGGCTCCCAAATTAGCTATTTTACACTAAGGTCTGTCTGACTGGTAAATTTGACTATCATACGGCTCATTTTAAAAGAATATTTTTTATTAACCTCTCTTAAAAGTAGGTATATAGGGTGTTTCTGCCCAACTTTTCTGAGGACAGCTCTAAATTTAACTCTCAATATTCTCTTTGACACTAACCACAAATGCAATACTTCTTCCTCTGACCCTAATCACTGGCACTACGTCGGATCTCACAAGTTAAAGGGCACAGTACTCCAGATTGCCAAGTCTCCCCAAGATTTCAAACACTAGCCACAAGCTTGGGGGTCACCACTACACCTTCACTTCTGACCTGTTGGCTTCAAATTCAGTGTTTTTCACTACCTCCTTAAGACGCCAGCTGTAAGCTCGTGGTTCTCCAGGGCCCCCCTCACTTCTGACATACCGACTATAAATTCTGGAATTCTGATCACCTCGACAGGTTTAATAATTATCTAGAATGACTCAAAGAATGCAAGAAAATGCTACACTTATAATTACAGTTTTATCATAGCAAAAAGGATACAAATGAAGAGATGCATAGGGCAAGGTCTGGGAGGCTTTCCAACATGGAACTTCCATATCTCAAAAGATACAATACCCTCCCCTGTGTGTTAATATCTACTGCCAATCGGGAAGCTCGTGGCAATTCAGTATCCAGAGCTCTACGTTGGAGTCTCATTATGTAGACACAATTGATTGAATCATTCATTGCCCACATGGTTGAACCCAACCACCAGCTCCCCTCCCCTGAGGTTGGGCTGATATCACATGGTCCCACCCAGTCTCTACCCAAGAGTCACCCCATTGGCATAAGCTCCCAGGTATAGTCTATAGCCCTCATGGATAACAAAGGCTTCATTTACTGGGAAAATTCCAAGGTTTTAGAGGTTATCTCTTAGGAACCAAAGTCCAAATTCTTTGGATAATGTTAATTATAAACTACACAAAAGGCTAAGCCATAGAATTACCATATGACCCAGCAATTCTGTTCTTAGGTATATACCCAAAAGAATTGAAAGCAGGAACCCAGATACTTGTACACCAATGTTCACAGCTTCATTATTTGCAATAGCCAAAAATTAGAAACAACCTTTGAATGTCTACTAATGCATGAATAGATAAATAAAATGTGATGTATTTATAATCACATATTTATATACATATGTATTTTATGTATATATATATAGATACATAATAAAATATTCCGCTAACAGAGGAATGAAGCTCTGATACATGGCACAACATGGGTGAAACTTGAAGCATTATGCTAAGTGAAATAAGCCAGAAGAAAAGGAAAAATATTGTATATTTCCACTTACATGAAGTATCTAGAATAGGTAAATCCATAGAGACAGAAAGTAGGTTAGAGGTCAGCAGGGGCTAAGGGGAGGGAGTAATGGGGGATTATTGGTTAATGTATGGAGTTTCTGTTTAGGGTGATGGAAAAATTTTCAAAGTAGACAGCAGTGATGGCTGCACAACATTGTGAATGTTATAATGCTACTCAATTGCACATTTAAAATTCTTAAAATGGTGAATTTTGTGTTACATATTTTACCACAATAAAAAAAAATTTTAAGTTTAAGCCTTACCTGAATATCCATCTTTGAACAGTATTCTTTATAAAATTTCTTCCTTAAAAGTAAAAGCAAAAATTGTCAAACCTTAAATCTTACCAAAACATTTTGATTAAGAGTTCAATATTGCCATTAGTTTTTGTATCTAATTCCACAGAACTTAATCCCCAAAGCTTTTGCCATAAATTGTCTAAACAAATATAAATATAATTATTTGGGTTCTTTAATTAAATTTATCTGTGCTTCAACATAATCTTTTTCCTTAAAGAAAAGTATTCTGTTCACTAACACAAGGTCGTTGCTTTTTTTTGCTGTTGGAAACATAATCTCTATGTTCAAGTGCATCGAATGCCTAGCACATTTTGAGCTAAGGCAGATTGCAGTGGAAGCTAGAACTTTCACTAAACAATCTCTCACAATTTTCATTGTCTATGTTTAATTCCTTAACAATATGTGCTTCTTTCATAGCTTATAAAAAATTATTATAGACTCCATCAAATCTGCTTGCTTAGAATTTTACTACTTATTGCCCTTGCTGTAAGTAACCAAACACTAGTTGCCATGGAGTTGATGCCAACTCCTGGTAACCCCATGTGTTATCACAGAACTGTGCTCCACAGGGTTTTCAGTGGCTGATTTTTCAGAAGTAAATTGCCAGACCTTTCTTCCAAGACACCTCTGAGCGGACTTGAGCCTCCAACCTTTTGGTCAGCAACCAATTGCATTAACTATTGGCACCACCCAGGAATTGCTGCATACCACCGCTATATGGTGTGGCAATGTAAGGATTTAAGCCAGCTTCTCACAATCTCTGTCATTGGTACCTCTTTCCCCAGTTTAAGTGTGGTCACTGTCTTGGGTTAGTGGCCCTTCTGCCAGGCTGAATAGTGCAGGATGACAAAGTAAACAAGGCACAGTGAGCATCATCACACATTCAGCTTTCTCACATGGACAGGAAATTGAGTGCAACATTTCCATCACATTTCCTTAATAATCAATGCCATGGAATTACAATAATAAAAGAGGGAGATTAGCACATTCAGTGAATGGGGATATTGTCAAAATAAATACAGTTGAACATTCCTTACTGTTAAGTTTCTGCTGGGTCCCCTTATGGCTCCCATGGTCATAATTCTCTGTAGCATATTCCCTTCTTTGCAAAAGGCTCCATTCTTATCCCATCTTTTGTTAGACTCTCCCCATGTTTACATAGACCATAAACTCACTAATGCATACATGTGGCAGGGACCAAGTCTCACCTCAGTGCATCTTGTGTCACAGTGCACCCATCAATCCACCATGCACTGAGAAAAGACTGCAGCCCTACACCCTCTTGACTAGGGTTTCATGCATGCTGCTTAATTTCGCCGCATCTGTCAAGCCCTTCTTTATCGGAGAGTCTAACAGCCTTTGAGTGCATGGTGCGCTATCGCTTATGTAGGGGTTATATTGATCTTTCTGGTGTGTGCTCTAAAGTGGCTGGCATCAAAAGCCAGTGAGGCAGCTGCTTTGAGCAGTATGGGCCATTTACAAACTTCAGGATGAGATGCCGCAAGATGCCAGGGAAAACGTTTTTGTTTTTCCAGAGGGAACCATACTTCATGAAATGTGGTTAACGTACCATATTTGTGTACCCTTAAAATCATTTTATAGCCACACTGAGTGCCTCTAAACATTAAATATATTTTATAAGTAGTTGGTTAACTAGCTATTGTGTGCTTTAAATAGTAAATAAAATGGAAAGGCACTAAACCGTGACTATATTTCATAGAGCAAGATGCTTTTCTAGCCACTCAATAATTCTCAATGCTAAGAAAAATTGATTTTCTAACTGCTGAGTGCCTCTAAAAATTAGCATCTTATCTTTCTACAGAGGATGCTTCTCAGTTAGTCTCCTTTCACCCAGCTTTTGACTTAATGATCTCTGAGGTTCCCTTCTTGCTCAAAACATCTATAGGTTCTGTCGGATTATAATACATATGTAAGTGACTGGGCAAAATACAAATTAGGAAATGACTTCATTTTATCTTTTTGAATGTTAATTGCGAAAGAAGTAGTGCTTCACTCACTGTTCTTTAACTTCCACTACTTCCTCTCCTTCAAAGAGCAGCATTGCATGGAGAGACCTAAGGCATCGACAAAGATCCTAAGAGGACTAATTCCCAAGCATCTTCACACTGCGAAAGATTTATTCTGCATTTGTGAGAGCCTAATAGGGGAAAGAAATTCCCGAAGAGGTAATCATAGTCACATATCTTTACAGCAAATAAAATCATTGCCCAGTATTTTTATAGACTCTGTCTGGCCTTTAAGAAAATCATATTGCCAATGTAGACCTTCCAGAGAGATGTAATAATGAATGACTCATAGCATCACAGAACTCGAGAACTGAATTAATTGGATCACTCCATAATTATGGGGAACAGAATAAAAGAGGACTCAACTTCTAGCTCTGCCTAAGCCACCAACCAGCTGGGTGACCCTTGGGATGACACAGGACCTCCCAGACAGTCAGTATAACCTTGTCAGTGTAACCTCATCAGGAAAATGAATGGTTGGAGTGGAATTCTAGAATCTGGCTGCTGGGTAATCTTCTGGCTTTCTTTTAAATTGAATAATTTCTCTATATAAAGTTTTCCTAGTCCCTTATCTCATTGTGAGGAACCATGTGTCTCAAGTGTTCTTACCAGTCCAACATCAGTAGATGGCTGGCATATTGAAGCCTGAGGAAGAACAGATAAGCATCAAACAGCCTGGGTACATCTGTCTATACTTAGAAAGAATGCAAAGAGTGAATAAAATTCTTCTCAGATACACCCTCAAAATTCCTGCTGATGTCACTGGGATATCATATGGGATCAGACGAGGACAGGTTGCTGATAGTGGGCCAGATGCTGCAATAAGCTCCTGCTTCTTTATCCAGGCTGGTCTGCTACAGTCTCCTGCTCACAGACTTGAGCAAAGATGTGGCCAAAATCAAAACACTGTAAAGGGAAGGTAAGCTCTCTTGAATGAAGGTGTTGTCTGAGTCCCTACTGTGTCCCTAGCAGCTAACCAACGGTCCCTCACTGTTGAGTCGATCCTGACTCATAGTGACCCTATAGACAAAGTAGAACTGTACCATAGGGTTTCCAAGGAGCAGCTGGTGGATTAGAACTGCTGACCATTTGTTTAGCAGCCAAATGCTTAACCACTGTGCCACCAGAGTCCCAAGTAGTAACTCAGTAAACATTTGTGGATCTAAACAGAATTCCTTAAGCAAATGCAGTCTACCAGACAGAAAATATAAAATCCTGAAATGGGAAACCCCAGAAGACTGGAGACAGTGTTCAGTATTAGTCTGTGTTCAACAGTGTTTCATGAGAAGCATCATGAAAATCATAATTGCCCAAACAAGGAATAATTTTGCTGATTGGATTCAGTCCAGAAATTGCTTTTTAAGCCAAAATGAAAGTAAGGTCTCACTCCCTCCTCTCATACCCATACACCCCAAAAGCTATAGCACTGCACTATGCCCCCTTGCTACTGAAGTAAACAATAGTAATTAATTAACATTAATTGGTGGATTACTATGTGTCAGCTACTGTTCTAAGATCTCAAAGGTTATTATCTACTTTAAATCTCTCTACAGTGTTATTGGTTGTTGTTGTTAGGTGCCATCCAGGCAATTCCAACTCATAAGGACCCATGTGACAGAGCAGGTCTCCCCACAGGGTTTTCTAGGCTATAATATTTATGGGCGTAGATCACCAGGTCTTTCTCCCGCAGGGCCACTGGCGGGTTCAGACTGACATCCTTTCGCTTAGTAGCCAAGTGCTTAACCACTGCACCATCAGGGCTCCTTACAGTCCTACTAGGTAGATATTATTATTCCCATTGTACTGATGAAGGAGATGACTAGCCACTGCACCATCAGGGCTCCTTACAGTCCCATTAGGTAGATATTATTATTCCCATTGTACTGATGAAGGAGATGACTAGCCACTGCACCATCAGGGCTCCTTACAGTCCCATTAGGTAGATATTATTATTCCCATTGTACTGATGAAGGAGATGACTAGCCACTGTTTTGAAGAACCTGAAGGTTTTTACAATTTAGAAGAGCAACGACGTAACCTGTGATAATAGCATATATCTCTGTGTTTAAAACTGAACTTCTCGTGGTCTACCATTATGCAAATAAGAATGTTCTCTAATGTAAAACTCCATGATATGAGAAATCATCCTAGAAAAGAACAATATGAAATGCAGGAAATGAGTCAGCAAACTAGAAGTAAAAAATGATGTGGCCAGGGAAAGAAACAATCACCATAGCCACAATTGGAGAAAGATTTTATCTGTCCCATTAGGTATGATCTCAGTGTATAAAATCCCAGTGAACAAGGTACGAGTATATTCATATCTTCTGATGTATTAGAAAAAGAGGCCAGTGATCGTGTATACAAAAGGGCATGTTTTTTCCATGGCTGGCCCTAGACAAAATGATTGATTATGATAGAGTAGTGGGCTTATAGGCCAGATCTGGGTGTAAGTGATGAATGCTACCAACTTGTAACATGACCTTGAAAAAGATAACTAAATCTCTCTAAGTCTCTCTTTCCCTCAGACAGTAAAATAAAGGAAATGGGCTAAACAAACTCAAAGTCATCTTCCAACTCTAAATGTTCTCCAGGCTCTTACTTCTGATACCTCCGAATTCTACCTTTTGGATTCTGGTAACTGCTCCACTGCCCAGGAATTATACTGTGTCTCCCACACATCATGTCTACACCTTTTTTCATAGTCCCTTTACTAAACTCTTCTCAGATTATTTTACCCTGAGAGCACCATCTGTTTCCTGCTGGGACCCTGACCAATACATACACTTTCATAAGAAGGAAGAGAGCCAAGGTCCTAATGCAGGTGCATGTTTATCATAGCCAGTGGACCCCTACCCCACTCCCACAAAACAAAACAAAACAAACAAAAAAACCCACTGACATTGAATCAATCCCAAATCATACCAACCATGTAGGCAGAGTAGAACTGCTCTGTAAGATTTCCAAGGCTGTAATCTTTATGGAAGCAGATTGCCACATCTTTCTCCCTCAGAGCTGCTGGTGGGTTTGAACCACCAATATTTTGGCTAGCAGAGCAGTGCTTAACCACTGCACCACAGGGCTCCTTAGCCAGTAAGTAGTAAGGAGGAAAAGTATCAAGTTGGGAAATTGTAGCTGATTAGCTCAGACAAAAATCAGATGTCCCAGCCCTGGTCTTGTAAGGACTTTGGTTTTTATTCTAAGTGAGATGAGGAACATGAAAAAAAATACTGTGGTCTCATTTGATTTTAAAAGGGCCATCTAGCTGCTGAGTTGAGATGGGGTGTGAGGACTGGGCAGAATAGAATGAGGGAGACAAGTTAGGAGACCACTGCAAAATCCAAGGATCCTATCAAGAGAATTGGGCAAGGATGGTTTTGATGGAGTGGTGAGAAAAGTTTATTTAGGAGATAGCTGGAGGTTAAAGGCTCAGGATTTGCTGATAGATTGGCAGGGGGGATGTGAGGGAAAGGAAGGAGGCAAACCTAACTCTAAATTTCTTCCCCCAAGCAACCAGAACATTAGCTAAGCGATTGGAGACTGATCTTAGTTGTTTTCCCAACACAATCTGTTGAACTTTTAGGGGATTTATGGCAACACAATTTGCCAGCCACAGGCAAGGAAAAAAAAAATTAAGACAAAAAATTCTTTTTTTTTTTAATAATTTTAATTGTGCTTTAAGTGAAAGTTTATAAATCAAGTCAGTCTCTCACACAAAAACTTATACACACCTTGCTACGTACTCCCAATTACTCTCCCCCTAATGAGACAGCCCGCTCTCTCCCTCCACTCTCTCTTTTCGTATCCATTTCACCACTTTCTAACCCCCTCTACCCTCTCATCTCCCCTCCAGGCAGGAGATATCAACATAGTCTCAAGCGTCCACATGATGCAAGAAGCTAACGCCTCACCAGCATCCCTCTCCAACCCACTGTCCAGTCCAATCCATGTATGAAGAGTTGGCTTGGGAATGGTTCCTGTCCTGGGCCAACAGACGGTCTGGGAATACAAAGAATTCTTACTGAATTATAACTACCTCCTACTTCCTAAAAGGTGTTAAAGCCATTTATAGTATTTAAACGTAAATAAAGCCAAATATTGGAATGAAAATAAAGACATGAACAAAAAGAATCTGAAAAAGAGTAGGAAGATATAAGAATCGTAGGAAATGTTGTTGTTGTTGTTAGATGCCTTCGAGTCGGTTCTGGCTCATAGTGATGCTATGCACAACAGAACGAAACACTGCCCGATCCTGAGCCTTCCTTACAATTGTTATGCTTGAGCTCAGTGTTGCAGCCACTGTGTCAATCCATCTCGTTGAGGATCTTCCTCTTTTCCACTGACCCTGTACTTTGCCAAGCATGATGTCCTTCTCCAGGGACTGATCCTTCCTGACAACATGTCCAAAGTACGTAAGACGCAGTCTCGCCGTCCTTCCTTCTAAGGAGCATTCTGGTTGTACTTGTTCTAAGACAGATTTGTTTGTTCTTTTGGCAGTCCGTGGTGTATTCAATATTCTTCGCCAACACCACAATTCAAAGGCATCAATTCTTCTTCGGTCTTCCTTATTCATTGTCCAGCTTTCACATGCATATGATGTGATTAAAAATACCATGGCTTGGGTCAGGAGCACCTTAGCTTTCAAGGTGACATCTTTGCTCTTCAACACTGTAAAGAGGTCCTTTGCAGCAGATTTGCCCAATGCAATGCTTCTTTTGATTTCTTGACTGAGGCTTCTATGGCTGTTGGCGGTGGATCCAAGTAAAATGAAATCCTCAACAACTTCAATCTTTTCTCTGTTTATCAAGATGTTGCTCATTGGTCCAGTTATGAGGATTTTTGTTTTCTTTATGTTGAGATGCAATCCATACTGAAGGCTCTGGTCTTTGATCTTCAAGTGCTTCAAGTCCTCTTCACTTTCAGCAAGCAAGGTTGTGTCATCTGCATGACACAGGTTGTTGATGATTCTTCCTCCAATCCTGATGCCCCATTCTCCTTCATATAGTCCAGCTTCTCAGATTATTTGCTCAGCATACAGATTGAATAGGTATGGTGAAAGAATACAACCCTGACTCACACCTTTCCTGACTTTAAACCAATCAGTATCCCCTTGTTCGCACCGAACAACTGCCTCTTGATCTATGTAGTTTCCCCATGAGCACAATTAAGTGTTCTGGAATTCCCATTCTTCGCAATGTTATCCATAATTTGTTATGATCCACACAGTCGAATGCCTTTGCGTAATCAATAAAACACAGGTAAACATCCTTCTGGTATTCTCTACTTTCAGCCAGGATCCATCTGACATCAGCAATGATATCCCTGGTTCCATGTCCTCTTGTGAAACCATCCTGAATTTCTGGCAGTTTCTCATCGATATACTGCTGCAGCTGTTTTTGAAAGATCTTCAGCAAAATTTTGGTTGTGTGTGATATTAATGATATTGTTGAATAACTCCCACATTTGATTGGATCACCTTTTGTGTGAATAGGCACAAATGTGGATCTCCTCCAGTCAGTTGGGGAGGAAGCTGTCTTCCATATTTCTTGGCATCCATTTGTTGAAACATCTCAATTGATAGTCCATCAATTCCTGGAGGCTTGTTGTTTATCAGTGCCTTCAGAGCAGCTTGGACGTCTTCCTTCAGTACCATCAGTTCCTGACCATACGCTACGTCTTGAAATGGTTGAACACTGACTAATTCTTTTTGGTATAATGACTCTGTATTCCTTCCATCTTCTTTTGATACTTCTTGTGTTGTTTAATATTTTCCCCATAGAATCCTTCACTATTGCAACCAAGGCTTGAAATTTTTCTTCTGTTCTTTCAGCTTGAGAAACGCCAAGCATGTTCTTCCCTTTTGGTTTTCCATCTCCAGCTCTTTGCATGTGTCATTATAATACTTTACTTTGTCTTCTCGAGCTTCCTTTTGAAATCTTCTGTTCAGTTCTTTTACTTCAATTCTTCCTTTTGCTTTAGCTGCTCGACGTTTGAGAGCAAGTTTCAGAGTCTCCTCTGACATCCACCTTGGTCTTTTCTTTCTTTCCTGTCTTTTCAATGACCTCTTACTTTCTTCATGGATGATGTCCTTGATGTCATTCCACAACTTGTCTGGTCTTCAGTCACTAGTGTTTGATGCGTCAAATCTATTCTTCAGATGGTCTCTAAATTCAGGTGGGATATACTCAAGGTCATATTTTATTCTCGTGGACTTGCTCTGATTTTCTTCAGTTTCAGCTTGAACTTGCATGGTCTGTCCAACAGTCGGCCCCTGGCCTTGTTCTGACTGATGACATTGCGCTTTTCCATCGTCTTTCTCCACAGATGTAGTCAATTTGATTTCTGTATGTTCCATCTGGTGAGGTCCATGTGTATAGTCACCATTTATATAGGTGAAAGAAGGTATTTGCAATGAAGAAGTCGTTGGTCTTGCAAAATTCTATCATTCGATCTCTAGCACTGTTTCTATCACCAAGGCAATATTTTCCAACTACCAGTCCTTCTTCTTTGTTTCAAACTTTTGCATTCCAATCACCAGAAATTATCAAGGTATCTTGACTGCATGTTCGATCAATTTCAGATTGCAGCAGCTGATAAAAATATTCTATTTCTTCATCTTTGGCCCTAGTGGTTGGTGCATAAATTTGAATAATAGCTGTATTAACTGGTCTTTCTTGTAGATGTATGGATATTATCCTATCGCTGACAGCGTTGTATTTCAGGACAGATCTTGAGATGTTCTTTTTGACAATGAATGCAACACCATTCCTCTTCAAGTTGTCATTCCCGGCATAGTGAACTATATGATTGTTCAATTCAAAATGGCCAATACCAGTCCATTTCAGCTCACTAATGCCTAGGATATCGATGTTTATGCATTCCATTTCATTTTATACTATTTCTAATTTTCCTAGATTCATACTTCGTATATACCAGGTTATGATTATTAATGCATGTTTGCAGCTGCTTCTTCTCATTTTGAGTCACACCACATCGGCAAATGAAGGTTCCAAAAGCACTATATCAGACAACATTCCACTCCTATTCATAAGGCTTTCACTGGCTAATGCTTTTCAGAAGTAGACTGCCGGGTCCTTCTTCCTAGTCTGTCTTAGTCTAGAAGCTCAGCTGAAACCTGTCCTCCATGGGTGATCCTGCTGGTATCTGAATACTGGTAGCATAGCTTCTAACACCACAGCAACACGTAAGCACCCACAGTATGACAAACTGACAGACACGTGGAGGAAATAGTCCCTATTTTTGTTTCTAGCTAAAAAAACAAGCTAAATCGCTTAAATTTCAGAACATCCAATCCAAGAAGGTGTTTCCTAAGGTGCTCCACCCAAATTTTAATCATTTTTCAAGTCTTACCCCATGAATCCAGAATTAAAACAATTTGCTAAATAAGGCTGGCATCTGCCAAAATGTACATCAAGAACACACACATCAGAGTGAGAGAAGAAAGACAATTTGCCAGATTTGGATCCATAAAAAATACTTAATTACCCACTTCTCAGCCCTCTCAGCCATAATGGCCAAAGCTAAGAACTCCAAGCCTGTCTTTCCTGCCAATCTCATTTGCCACTCAGCAGCTGAGTGGCTGATTCCTGGGTAAATTGTCCTTCTCTTTTTCCCAGAGTCTCTCCTGTTTTCTGACAGAATTAAGTTTTTCTCCCAACCTGCTCACTCTCAATTTAGTGCCCTAAGCTGAGACTCCTCAGTGTTCTGTATGATTCATCTCTACTTCCCAGAGGACCTTAGCCCAAGCCAAGCCCGTTGCCCTCCAGTCTATTCCAACTCACAGCAACCCTACAGGACAGAGTTGAACTGGCACATAGGGTTTCCAGGTAGCGGCTGATAGAGTCAAACCACCAACCTTTTGGTTAGCAGCTGTCTTAGACATTTAGTTCTGCTATAACAGAAATACCACAAGTGGATGGCTTTAACAAAGAGAAATTTATTACTTCACAGTGAAGTAGGCTAGGAAACCCTGGTGGCATAGTGGTTAAGTGCTACAGCTGCTAACCAAAGGGTTGGCAGTTCGAATCCTCCAGGCGCTCCTTGGATACTCTATGGGGCAGTTCTACTCTGTCCCATAGGGTCGCTATGAGTCAGAATCGACTGGATGGCACTGGGTTTGGGTTTTTTTGTTTGTTTGTTTTAAAGTAGGCTAAAAGTCAAAATCCTAGGCATCAGCTCCAGGGGAAGGCTTTCCGTCTCTGTTGGCGCTGGAAGAAGGTCCTTGCCCTCAATCTTCCCATGGTTGAGGAGTTTGTCGGGCACAGGGACCCTGGGTCCAAAGCACGCACCCTGCTTCTGGTGCGCTTTCTTGGTGGTGTGAGGTCTCCAACCCTCTGCTTGCTTCCCTTTCCTTTTATCTCTTGAGAGTTAAAAGGTGGTACAGGCCACACCCGAGGGAAACTCCCTTTACCTTGGATCAGGAAGGCGACCTGAGTAAAGCTGGTGTTACAATCCCACCTTAATCTTCTCAACATAAAATTACAATCACAAAATGGAGGGCAACGGCACAATACTGGGAATCATGGCCCAGTCAAGCTGATACACATATTTTTGGGGGAACATAATTCAATCCATGGCATTCCACCCTTTGGCCCCCAAAAATCACATCCTTGCAAGATGCAAAACATATTCATCCCATCATATCATAACAAAATTTTAACTCCAGGTCCAAAAGCCAAAAATTCTTCTTCATCTGTGAAGTCTAGAATACAAGTTATCTGCTTCCAAAGGTGCAATGGCAGAACAGGCACAAGTTAGACATTTCTATTACGAATGGAAGAAACCAGAGGAAAGAAGGCATAACAGGCACCAAGCAAGTCAGCAGAACACATTACCTTAGTCCTCAAAGCTTTGAAAATAATCCTCTGTTCTCCGAGACAATTTACACAAAAACCCTGCCCTCCAGCCTCTAGGTATTGGCCACACTGTCCAGATTCTGAGTGGAGGCCCCTCAGCCCTGGGCTTTAGCTCTGCCTTTTAGGCGCGCTGGGACAGCAACTCTGCTCCCTCAGCTTTAGGCGCACCATTCTCCTAAGTCCATCTGAGTGGCAACTCCACTCTTAGAAACACCAGAGGCATGGCTCCATCTTTTGAAACCCCAGAGGCATGGCTCCATCTTTTGAAACCCCAGAGGCATGGCTCCATCTTTTCAAACCCCTGAGGTCATGGCCATACCTTTTGAGACTTAGGCGGTTCAGCTTCTTGTGTTCCTTGTCTCTTCAGCTTCTGTTTGCTGATTTCTTGGCCTCTTGGCTCCCCTCAGGCCTCACACCCAGATCTGCCCTGCTGGGGCAAGAGTTTCAAAGCTCAGTAGCACCACCGATAAGTGTCCAGAGGACCCAACTCTGCCAGAAAGCCTCCTGCGCACAGGCATTCAGCTCTCTGGCTCTGTAGGTAGGCAAGCCTAACTCTACTGATAAGTGACAGCAATACCACAAGTGGATGGCTTTAACAAAGAGAAATTTATTCTCTCACAGTCTAGCAGGTTACAAGTCCAAATTCAGGGTGTCAGCTCCAGGGGAAGGCTTTCTTTCTCTGTCATCTCTGGAGAAAGATTCCTTGTCATCAATCTTCCCTTGGTCGAGGAGCTCCTTAGGTGCAGGGACCCCAGGTCCAAAGGATGCACTCTGGTCCTGGTGCTGCTTTCTTGGTGGTATGAGGTCTCCAACTTCTGCTTGCTTCTCTTTCCTTTTATCTCTTGAGAAACAAAAGGTGGTGCAGGCCACACCCCAGGGAAACTCACTTTACACTGGATCAGGGAGGCGACTGGAGCAAGGGTGGTGTTACCATCCCACCCTAACTCTCTTAACATAAAATTGCAGTCACAAAATGGAGGACAACCACACAATACTGGGAATCATGCCCTAACCAAGCTGATACATATTTTTGGGGGGACACAATTCAATCCACGACAGCAGCCGAACTCTTAACCACTGTGCAACCAGGGCTCCATTTCCCCAATATGGGATAGAAGGAACCAGTATGGCTCTCTTCTTCCTACTCAAAGGAATATGTGAGAGTCATTTCCTTGGAGCCACTGCCCTGACACACAATATTTTCATAGGAAGCAAATTGCCAGGTTCACCAAATTCTCTACGCTCCCCATATGCTTCCTCAGAGTTTAAAGTCACAAGCACCAAGGCTACTCACCCTTGCTGTTCGTTGTTAGGTGCCATCAAGATGGTTCTGACTCATAGTGACCCTATGCACTACAGAAGGAAACACTGCCCACCCCTACACCATGCTCACAATCGTTATGCTGGAGCCTGTTGTTGCAGCCACTGTGTCAATCCATCTCGTTGAGGGTCTTCCTCTTTTCTGCTGACGCTGTAGTTTACCAAGCATGATGTCCTTCTCCAGGGACTGGTTCCTCCTGACAACATGTCCAAATTATGTAAGACACAGTCTCGCCATCCTTGCTTCTGAGGCACATTCTGGTTGTACTTCTTCCAAGACAGATTTGTTTGTTCTTTGGGCAGTCCATGGCATATTCAGTATTCTTCTCAAACACCACAATTCAAAGGCGTCAATTCTTCTTTGGTCTTTCTGATTCATTGTCCAGCTTTCCCATGCATAACGTGCCATTGAAAATACCATGGCTTCAGTCAGGTGCACCTTAGTCTTCAAGGTGACATCTTTGCTTTTCAACCCTTTAAAGAGGTCCTTTGTACCAGATTTGCTTAATGCAGTGTCTTTTGATTTCTTGACTGCTGCTTCCATGGGTGTTGATTGTAGATGCAAGTAGAATAAAATCCTTGACAACTTCAAAGCTTTCTTCGTTTATCATGATGTTGCTTATTGGTCCAATTGTGAGGATTTTTGTTTTCTTTATGTTGATATGTAATCCGTACTGAAGGCTCTGGTCTTTGATCTTCACCAGTAAGTGCTTCAAGTCCTCTTCACTTTCAGCAAGCAAGGTTGTGTCATCTGCCTGACTCAGGTTGTTAATGAGTCTTACTGCAATCCTGATGCCCTATTCTTTATATAGTCCAGCTTCTTGTATTATTTGCTCAGCATGCAGATTGAATGGGTATGGTGAAAGGATACAACCCTGACGTACACCCTTCCTGGCTTTAAACCACACAGTATTCCCTTGTTCTTTCCAAATAACTGCCTATTCATCTATGTACAGGTTCCTCATGAGCACAACTAAGTGTTCTGGAATTCCCATTCTTCGCAATTTTATCCATAATTTGTTATGACCCACACAAAAAACCGAATGCCTTTGCATAGTCAATAAAACACAGGTTAACATCTTTCTGGTATTCTCTGCTTTCAGCCAGGATCCGTCTGACATCAGCAATGATATCCCTGGTCCCATGTCCTATTCTGAATCCAGCCTGAATTTCTGGCAGTTCCCTGTCACTATACTGCTGGCACTGCTTTTGAATGATTTTCAGCAAAATTTTGCTTGCGTGTGATATTAATGATATTCAATAATTTCTGTATTTGGTTGGATCACCTTTCTTGGGAATAGGCATAATATGGACCTCCTCCAGTTGGTTGGCCAGGTAGCTGTCTTCCAATTTTCTTGGCATAGGCAAATGAGCACTTCCAGCACTGCATCCGTTTGTTGACACATCTCAACTGGTATTCCCTTAATTCCTGGAACTTCGTTTTTTGCCAGTGTCTTCAGTGCAGCTTGGACTTCTTCCTTCAGTACCATCAGTTCCTGATCACATGCTACCTCTTGAAATGGTTCAATGTTGACTAATTCTTTTTGGTATAATGGCTCTGTGTATTCCTTCCATCCCTTTGGATGCTTTCTGCATTGTTTAATATTTTTGCCATGGAATCCTTCACTGTTGTAACCCCAGGCTTAAATTTTTTTTTTCAGTTATTTCTTCTTGAGAAATGCCCAGCATGTTCTTCCCCTTTCAGTTTTCTATCTCCAGCTCTTTGCACATGTCATTATAATACTTTGTCTTTTCGAGGCACCCTCAAAGTCTTCTGTTTAACTGTTTTACTTCATCATTTCTTCCTTTTGCTTTAGCAGCTCTACTTTCAAGAGCAAGTTTCAGATGTCTCTTCTGACATCCATTTAGGTCTTTTTTTCCTTTCCTGTCTTTTTAATTACCTCTTGCTTTCTTCAGGTATGATGTCCTTGATGTCATTACACAACTCATCTGGTCTTCAAGTCATTAGTGTTCAATGTGTCAAATCTATTCTTCAGATGGTCTCTAAATTCAGGTGGGATATACTCAAGGTCATACTTTTGCTCTCGTGGACTTGTTCTAATTTTCTTCACTTTCAGCTTGAACTTGCATATGAGCAATTGATGGTCTCTTCCACAGTCGCCCCTTGCCTTGTTCTGACTGATGATACTGAGCTTTTCCATCGTCTCTTTCCACAGATGTAGTCAATATGATTCCTGCATATTCCACCTGGTGAGGTCCAAGTGTATAAAAAATGTATAGTCGCCGTTTGTGTTGGTAAAAAAAGGTATCTGCAATGAAGAAGTCGCTGGTCTTGCAAAATTCTGTCATGTGACCTGTGGCATCGTTTCTATCAGCAAGGCCATATTTTCCAGCTACTGATCCTTCTTCTTTGTTTCCAATTTTTGCATTCCAATCACCAGTAATTATCAATGTATCCTGATTGCATGTTTGATCAATTTCATATTGCAGAAGTTGGTAAAAATCTTCAATTTCATCTTTGGCCTTAGTGTTCGGTGTAAAAATTTCAATAATGGTCGTATTAACTGGTCTCCCTTGTAGGCATATGGATGTTACCGTATTACTGACAGTGTTGTACTTTAGGATAGATCTTGAAATATTCTTTTGATGGTGAATGCAATGCCATTCCTCTCCAAATTGTCGTTCCTGGCACAGTAGACTGTATGATTACCTGATTCTAAATGGCCAATAGTAGTCCATTTCAGCTCACTAATGCCTAGGATATCAATGTTTATGTGTTCCATTTCATCTTTGATGATTTCTAATTTTCCTAGATTAATACATTCCAATTATTAATGGATGTTTGCAGCTGTTTCTTCTCATTTTGAGTTGTGCCACAGCAGCAGATGAAGGTCCCGAAAGCTTGACTCCATCTGTGTTATTAAGGTTGACTCTACTTTGAGGAGGCAGCTCTTCCCCAGTTGTCTTTTCAGTATATGCGAACCTGGGGGGGCTCATCTTCCAGTACTATATCAGACAATGTTTCACGGCTATTCATAAAAGGTTTTCATTGGCTACTCACCCTTAGTCTCTAATAAAAACAGTCTCCAATAAAAATGCCTATATCGTGGCACTGAACCAGGATGACATCATTGCATTGAGTCCTTGGTTATTTTAGCATAGAATTTGATGAAGCCGTAAGAGCTTCTCCTAGGAGAGGCTCAGAAAGCACTAGACAATTTCATCTGTCCTCTAAGATTTCAGGAGCTAGAATTAGAAAAATGGCAGTACTGTTCTCTAGAGTCCAGTGTCTATGCCTCTCTTCCCAAGGACATGGCCTGAAAACCTGGACCTGATGAGGGAGTTACAAACACTTTAGATAAGCGAAAGCAGCTAAGCCTCATAGCCTACCTGGGATGTCTAGTCCCCCTTAATGAACAAGCCTAGTAAATCCTTCTATTAAGGTAGTGGGGAGAAGCAGTGTCCACAGATCTCTTTTATAGAATTTATGATACCATAACCAGGAGGGAGAAAAAAAAAAAAAAGGAGCAACCATTCCTGAAATAAGAGTCAGAAAATGGAAGCATGATAATCTATTGCCACTTCTGCCACACACAAACTCTGACATGGTTTTGGGAATAAGGGAACACCTAACATTCTTTCTTTGAGTGAGCACAGGTGCTGGCATATGAATATCTTTTAAGACACCTCCATAGCTGTCCTCTGAAAGCAATGTCATAATTTTTATTGATCACTTAATAGGGACTGTACGATTTCTTTACTTGTAGCTTATGGTAGCTTAAGGGGTTTCCCTTTAGATGCACATTCAGTATTACAGTATATTTTTCTTCGTGTAATTTGAAACCTCTGTTTATCCACATTTTTGCTCCTTGAAACCTTAGAAGTAACAATGTCTAATTAATAGGACTTTGAGAAAGAACCTGGAGTTTGAATTGTATATTTTTACCTCAGCCTTATTTAGGAACTCTGATGGGACAGTGGTTAAGACCTCGGCTGCTAACCTTAAGGTCGGCAATTCAAATCCACCAGCCTTTACTTGGAAACCCTACGGGACAGTTCTACTCTGTCCTATAGGTCGCCATGAATTGGAATTGACTTAATGGCAACCTGTACAGGTGCAGGTATGTAGTCTTGTTTAATAATGATTACAGGCTACCTACTGACCCCAAAATTGTTAATTTAGTTTAAATCTTGCTCCCATTCTGAAGCTCAGAAGGGATCAGGAAAACCGAGCTCCTTGAAGATGTCCAAGTGCAGATGTAGCGGAGGCTACAATCCATGTTCAACAGGTCTTGTGGCTGGGAGACTCATGGATGGGGCTAAAAGCTCTCTAAGAACCCAAAGATTGTGGGTATAATACCCCCAGCCGTCTGATGTTTGAGCTGTCAAATACTGATTCCTGAAACTTCCAATTATGCCTCTTATTTGAGGGCAGAAACTGTACCTCATTCTTCTTCGTAACCCTATATGCAGCACAGGGCCTGACATGCAGAAAGTGCTCAGTCAATATTTTGAGAGAGAAGATAGGGAATATAAGATGAAGGAAGGGGGCATGTTTAAACATAGAACTAGGTCGAAAAAATACATTTGTGAATAACTATTGTCCTGTGATATGTCTTCTGATTTTAGTCTTGTGGTGATTTTTAAATCTTCTATTGGTATTTAACTTTTTATCTTTTTAATTTTTTCCTCTAGTGAGAATCAACTATGAGAACAAAAATCTTTCTTTTTCATTTCTATTTTGCATGTGTACTTCATGGCAGCAATCACAGGGTTAGCAGAGCCTTTAAAATATTTATTATTTTATTTACTTGTATTATTTTACTTACTTTTCTATATTAAGTTTTAAGATAAAATTTAAGTGTAAAACATTTTTTTAAATTAATACATATTTAGAAGATTTCTTTACATTTTTACTTCCTCTAATTCTGCAGTTGACACATTTTTTTTCTATTGTCTGTCTGTTGTTTGGCATAGATTTCATATAGACCTTAAGTCATAAGTATATTAAGTCAAAAATTTCTAATTTACCATAAAAAAATAACACTTAAATTATTAACATAAAATTTCAAATATGTTAATCAAATATGACATTCTAAAAAAGTTCCTAATTTTTCATTCCAGGATCCATTATTTCACTTTAATTTATCAGCAAAAGGACAAATTATTTTAAATAAATAAGTTCCCTAATTAAAAAAAAAAATTTAAAGTATATACACACACCCAAAGGAGCATATAGCTTTAATCTGATCTCCAAAACCTACAGAGAAGCATAATAGAATTGTTTTACTCTATTTATTAAAAATTAAGGAACATCATTATTCTTGACTTCCTTGCTATATTTTATTAATAATAAAAAATTAATAAGAAATGGGACAAGTTAATACTTTCTCCTTAGTAACATATCGAGATTTAGATAACATTCAAGATCAACCTGCCAGGATTCCTGGCATAGATGGAGAGGAACAAACAAGGGCTTTTTCTATGAAGCAATAAAAAAATGAGATTTGGTTAAAGTCTACATTCAATAAGTTTACATGATTGAGTAAAAGCTGCTGGTTATAAAAAGTCCTTTTTCAGCACTGTTTGTGCTCCTAAATGAAAAAGCCAACAAATATTCCCTGAGTTTCTCTATGTACAAGTCCCTATTAGATGCTGTGAGTAATACAAAGAACTATAAAATATGATTGATTACCCATATGAAGCTTATAATCATGTTAGAAAGAAAAAATATGCATAAAAATTATAATACCAACAAATATTCTGCAAATTAGTTCATATTTCCCATGTTCTTATTCTTCTTTACAATCTTTAAGAAGCAACATGTAACTTCTGGAAAAGATAAAATAAAATCAACGTTTAAAACTTGGCAGAAAAGAAAAACCAAATTCGTTGAGTCAATTCCAACTCATGGCAACCCTATAGGACAGAGTAGAATTGCCCCATAGGGTTTTCAAGGCTGTAATCTTTAGGACTATGCAAAGGCATTTGACTGTGCAAGTCATAAAAAATCATGGATAAACTGCAAAGAATAGGAATTCCAGAACACTTAATTGTGCTGATGTGGAACCTATACATAGAACAAGAGGCAGTCATTCAAATGGTACAAGGGGATACTGTGTAGTTTAAAGACAGGAAAGGTGTGTGTCAGAGTGATACCATTTCACCATACTTATTCAACATGTATGAGGAACAAATAATCCGAGAAGCTGGACTATATGAAGAACATGGCATCAGGATTGGAGGAAGACTCATTAACAACCTGCATTATTAGATGATACAACTTTGCTTGCTAAAAATTAAAAGGACTTAAAGCATTTACTGATGAAGAGCAAAGACTACAGCCTTCAGTATGGATAATACCTCAACATAAAGAAAACAAAAACCCTCACAACCTGACCAACAAGCAACATCATGATAAATGGAGGAAGTGTTGAAATTGTCAAGGATTTCATTTTGTTTGGTTCCACGATCAATGTCCATGGAAGTAGCAGTCAAAAAATCAAACAACACATTGTATTGGGCAAATGTGCCGCAAAAGACCTCTTTGAAGTGTTAAAAAGTGAAGACATCACTTTGAGGCTGGACCCAAGCCATAGTATTTTCAATATTGTTATATGCATGCGAAAGTTGAACAATGAATAAAGAAGACCAAAGAAGAATTGACGCCTTTCAATTATGGTGTTGATAAAGAATATTGAATATACTATGGTCTTCCAGAAGAATGAACAACTCTGCCTTGGAAGTACAGCAGAATGCTCCTTAGAAGCAAGGATGGCTTCTCACTTCGGGTATGTTAGCAGGAGGGCCCAGTCCCTGGAGAAGGACATCATGTTTGGTAAGGTAGAGGATCAGTGAAAAAGAGGAAAACCCTCAACACGATGGATTGATACAGTGGCTGCAATAATAGGCTCAAGCATAACAATTGTGAGGATGGTGCAGGACCAGGCAGTGTTGTATACAGGGTCACTATGAGTCTGAACTGACTCGACGGCACCTAACAGCAACATAACAATCATTAGGAAGCATACTGCTACATCTTCCTCCCTCAGAGCAGATGACGAGTTCAAACCAGTAACCTTTTGGTTAGCAGCTGAGTGCTTTAACCACTGTGCCGCCAGGGCTCCACAGAAAGAATATACCAAAACCAAACCAAACGTGTTACCATCGAGTTGATTCTGACTCATGGTGACCCTATAGGACAGAGTAGAACTGACTCATAGCATTTCCAAGGAGTGGCTGGTGGATTCAAATTCGAACTGTTGACCTTTCGGTTAGCAGCCATGGCTCTTAATCACTGCACCACCAGGGCTCCAGAGAAAGAATGGGCCTAAATATATACTTAAGCTGTAAAAAAAAAAAAAAAAAGCAATTATAAAAAAATATTTTACAAGTGGAACGAACAATGAAAATTGTATTTATTAAAACTCAGATGACTAGAAAAGCTACCCAGGCATCTGAAAAGAAAAAAGTTCAATATAACACACCTGGAGGAAAGCAGTCCTGGTACAAAGAAAGGTGTCTAGAGTCAAGAGGTCTTTGCTCAGAAAGCTTTCTTTCTCTCTAGACCCTACAGAGTATAAAAACCTCATGGGTGCATGCATCCTTAATCATTTCTTCACATAACACAGAAGCACGAGCCACATTTGAAATTCTAGCTGAAGGATAGAACGTTAGGTATCAAATGGAGACACACATAGAGAAGGCCTTTCCCACATAAGAAATAGAGAGTGAACTATAAGGCAACCAGAAAGGCTAACGAGCCAGGAGAGGCTCCAGACTATAACATTCAGTATCTGCAGTATGTGTGCAGTAATTCAGGTAAGAAGGTAGTAATACAGATGTCGGCCTCACAGATCATTCATCTAGAAAGTCTATTTTAAAAAGAAAGTTAAACACAGCAGACCAAAAAGTATCAATAGTACACATTTCCTTATAAAAATATCATTATAAGTAAAAAGAAATGCACTTTTAATTAATAAGGTCACAGTTCCTTCAGAAAGCCATTAAGTTTGGGGGTTGGATGTAGAGCACCCAGTATTTGGGATTTTTCTTGTTGTGGTAGTGTGCCATCGAGTTAATTTCAACTCACAGTGACCCTATAGGACAGAGCAGGACTGCTCCATAGGGTTTCCGAGTCCGTAATCCCTGGTGGTGCAGTGGTTGAGTTTGGCTGTTAACCAAAAGGTTCTCAGTTCCAATCCACCAATTGCTCCTTGGAAACCCTATGGGGCAGTTCTACTTTGCCCTATGGGTTCACTATGAGTCAGAATTGACTTGTCGGCAACAGGTTTGGTTTGGTTTTTTGGGAATCTTTACAGAAGCAGACTGTCACATCTTTCTCCTGCAGAGCAGCTTGTAGGTTAGAACTGCCAACCTTTATGTTAGTAGCTGAGCACTTTAAACACTCTGCCACCATGGCTCCTTGTATTTGGGATAGACAGAATTGTAAGGCAGGCAATTATCAAGCATGAAGCACTTACCTACTCTCAGAATAACTGATAACATTTGAAAGTGCTTACTTGCTAAACAAGCAAACAGCATAAAGGTGAAGGCTTAGTCTAACTCAATTTAGGAATCCAAATCAGTACAGAAAACCATAAGTTCATGAGAAATACTATTGCCTCTAAAGAGAAAATGGTTTGAGAGATAGATGGGACCAGATGGCAGAGGCTAAGAAGTTTAAGTTTTAGACTTCAATCCATGAAAAATAGAGGGTCCATTAAAGTCTGAGGGGCCAGGAGGGCTACAAATGGGGCCAGCTGAGAAATAGGAATAAAACTCTGATTCAAAAAGATTGATATTCCAAAGTGTATAACGTACATTAAATAAAAGAAAAATCAGAATCAGACAAGTCATTTAGGAAACGACTACAATAATTCAGATACAATGTTATGAGGATGATAGTGTTGAAGAGGGTACAAAATGAAAAGAAACAGAGAAGTTTTCTGGGCGGTGGAAAGCTCTTTTTTGGGGGGGAAATATGATAATTCTGTCTTAGAGACACTGAGTTTGAGGTCCAAGTGAGGCACCATGTGAAGATTTATAGAAGGTAATTGAAAATTTGGGCCTGAAACTCAGACGAGCAGTAATGGCTGGAGGTATAGCTTTGTGAGTCATCTGTATAGAGTGGTTGGTCGAGCCCCACAGGGCATGTGTCCTCCGAGACAAAGAGGAGCTGAGAATCAAGACTGATGCCTGTGTTAAGGGATACAGGAAGGAAGAAAGTTTAAAAATGAAACAAAACAAAACATAGCCTGGTTAATATGAGCGGAAGCAGGGCAGACGCCAGGAGAGGAGGGAATTACAATAGTAGTGGAATGAGGCAGAGGGGGCAAAGAGAATGAGGTTTGAGAAAAATCTCTGATGAGAGTGATGAAAGCAAGAGTGCAAGGTGCTAAATATTAATGATTGTGAGAAACTGGAGAGAAAATTACTAGAGAAGCTCAGTAGTTAAAAAGCAAAAAGAGACTTAGGAGATCAACATCTAAAATTCAAATGCATCATATGAGTGGCTGTCAAATTATAGTTGTTAGTTGCTGCTGAGTCAGTTTTATTTATTGTGCTTTAGGTGAAGGTTTACAGAGTAAATTAGTTTCTCATTAAACCATTAATACACATATTGTTTTGTGACACTGGTTGCCAACCCCACAACGTGTCAGCAATCTCCCCTCTTGACCCTGGGTTCCTCATTTCTGTTCATCCAACCTTCCTGTCGCCTCCTGCCTTCTTGTCCTTGCCTGCAGGTTGGTATACCCATTTAGTCTCATATACATGATTGAGCTACATGCATTATTGTTTGTTTCATGGGCCTGTCTAACCTTTGGCTGAAGGCCAATAAATCAATTTTTACTCACAGCAAACTCATGTGTATAGGGTTTTCAAGGTTGTGACCTTTCAGAAGCAAATGGCCAGGCCTGTCTTCCAAGGAGCAACTGCGTGGATTCAAACCACCAACCTTTTAGCTAGTAGTCAAGTGTTTTACCATTTGCTCCACCCAGGAGCTTGGCTGCCAAATTAAGGTCCTCAAAATGCAACCTCGCACATCATTGTCCATGGTCAAAGGAAATGGTAGCTCTTCATTACTCATAAAATTCTGGGGCTTCTTATTCCAGCATTTAAGATCATTCACAATTAGAACTTACCTATTTCTTTCTTTCTACACTCACAGATCTTCCACTCCCATCCAACTGGTCACTGTTGCCAGCTTCACTGGCCTATTTTAGGTCTCGTCACCATTAACACTCTTCATTCTCTTCCTTAAGCCTAGTATTTAATAACTCTCCCTTCTTCCATAAAATGTTTCCTCTTGCACTGACTTAGGAAGAGTATTTCTGGTACCATTCATAAGGTACCTAACAGTACAAGGAAAGGAAGGCGACTGATTAATACTAACATCTGTTTGTACTTGTCCTATAATTTACCAACTCCAAATCAATTCATTTCTCCAATGTTTGGCTTCTACACTCAGACTTTGGAGCTTTCATGAAGAAAGTTGTACAATCTGTTCAATTGTAAGTGTAATATCTCATAATAAGGAGCTCTGGTGGCACAACGGTTAAGCACTTGGTTGTGAAGCTCGTTGGTGGTTTGAACCAACTCCAACTCCACAGGAGAAAAGACCTTGCAGTCTGCTCCCATAAAGATCACAGCCTAGGAACCCCTATGGGGCAGTTCTATTCTGCCCTATAAGGTCTCTATGAGTTGGAATCAACTCAGCAGCACACAATAACACCCACCATCAAGGTAATATCCTTAATTGTACTCAGCAGTCCTTTGTACTTTTCCCTTAATTCAGTCCCATTCTCCCCAATTTCCTTAAATTATCCCATTCTTTTAAATCCTTCCCCCCAATTTTTGCCTTAACCAGTCAGCCAAGAACGAGTTCCTTTGGTGGAATTCCTTTAGCTTTCTCTCTTGCTCTCAAGCTATAAACTTTTCCATATTCCCACCGATCTTTAAAGTCTTTTTCTAGAGAAGTTACTGTGTTTTCTCCTCATAACTTCTGTGTTCTAAGTCTCAGGTTCTCCCACCTTTACCAGTTATCCTTTCTAGACCGATTCTCAAGCCATCTCAAATTTTTACCTACTCTCTTTTTTTAAAGAGAATAATCTGTACTCACTTTCTTCCCCTCTTCTGCTCATTCACTTCTCAATCCATTACAGTCCGCCTTCCATACCGCCATTTTTAAATCTGTTCTCACCAGAGCCACCAGCCACTTTAAAATTATCAAGTCCAGGGACCATGCTGATGTCTTTGTGACATTTGCCAGTTGACTACATCTTCCCTCCTTTTTGAGAGATCTTTGTAGCACTATAACGTGACTTTTCTTGCATATTCTTCTATTTCTAGGGCTGTTCTTTCTTTTGCACTCTTTCTTGGCCTCCTCTTTTTTTTGGCTGTTCATCTGTGCCAATCCATAAACTCATGGTTTTCAACTCTGCCCTTCCATTAGAATTACCTGGGTAATATTTAAAAAAAACACTGGTGCCTGAGTACCAACCCCAGAGATTCTAGCCAATGGGACTGGAATGGAGCCCAGGCAGCACTCCTTTTTTTGGTAAGCTCCCCCAGTGATTTTAATGTGTACCTGGGGTTAAAAACCACTGCCTGACCCATGCTTCCTAAATTTGTCTCTATAGAGGAATCACCAGGGGTGACTGTTAAACATGCAAATATCCAGATTCCTCCTCCTAGACCTTCTAGTTGAATAGGCCAATACTAAGTAAACGAAAAGTAACCAGAGACTTCTGTCTCTCTCTTCCACTCACATGCATTAGGCAGCACTTAACAGCTATAGCTTTTTGAGCA
Organism: Loxodonta africana; assembly: GCF_030014295.1. Lineage (NCBI taxonomy): Eukaryota > Metazoa > Chordata > Mammalia > Proboscidea > Elephantidae > Loxodonta > Loxodonta africana. Next base: position 33,513,269 of record NC_087347.1, on the reverse strand, counting down.
TCTACTATGTGCCAGATAACTCACACTTATCTCATTGAAGCTAGGGTTGACTCCTCAAGCTAAGTGCTTTCTTCTCTGTGTTCTTAGAGTACTTTCCATACCTCAATTACTTCTTTGTTTCAGTCTCTTTTACTTGGGTCTGAGTTCCTGCAAAGCACGGATTCTGCCTTAATTCATTTTTATATCCCCCAATGACCAGCGGAGTGTCCAACACATATTAACCCCTAAATAAATGTGTACATGTATATTCAGTGAAATTATGACTGAATAATGAAATTATTTTCTTGTATATGGTCTGTTGCTAACACAAACTATAGATGGTGTTCTAAGCCTTTTTTTTTTTTCATTGTGCTTTAGGTTCTCATTGAACAATTAATATGCATATTGTTTTATGACATTGGTTACCAACACCACAACACGTCAACACTCTCCCCTTCTCGGCCTTGGGTTCCCCATTTCCATTCATCCAGCTTTCTTGTCCCCTCCTGCCTTCTCATTCTTGTCTCTGGGCTGGTGTGCCCATTTAGTCTCATATACATGGCTGAGCTATGCATTTTATCGTTTGTTTTATGGGCCTGTCAAATCTTTGGCTAAAGTGTAAAACTCAGGCATGACTTAAGTACTGAGTTAAAAGGATGTCTGTGGGCCATACTCTCGAGGTTTCTCTAGTCTCTGTCAGACCAAGTCTGGTCGTTTTCTGTGAGTTAGAATTTTGTTCTACATTTTTATCCAGCTCTGACTGGGACCCTCTGTTGTGATCACTGTTAGAACAGAACACTAGGTGGTAGTAGCTGGGCACCATCTAGTTTCGCTGGACTTAGTCTGGTGGAGTTTGTGGTAGTTATGGTCCATTTAGTCCTTTGGACAAAACTTTTGCTTGTGTCTTTGGTTTTCTTCACTCTCCTTTCTCCCTTGCTCTAGACCTTTTCTAGACAGTGTAGGACCAGTAGACGTATCTTAGATGGCTGCTCACAAGCTTTCAAGACCCCAGACACTACTCACCATAGTACGATGTAGAACATTTTCTTTATAAACTTTTATGCCAACTGAGTTACATGTCCTCCCAAGACCATGGTCCCTAGCTCTCAGCCCAGTAATTCAAACCCTCAGGGAGTTTGGATGTGTCTATGAAGCCTCTATGACCTTGCCTTGGTCACATTGTGCTGACTTCCTCAGTATTGTATACTGTCTTTCCCTTCACCGAAGTTACCACTTAGCTATTGTTTAGTTAGTGTTTTTCCCTCCCCACCCCTCTCCTTCCTTATAACCAACAAAGATTGTTTCTTTCTGTGTGTAAACCTTTTCATAAGATTTTATAATATTGGTCTCATACAGTATTTGTCCTTTTGTGATTGACTTATTTAACTCAGCATAATGTCCTTCAGATTCATCCATGTTGTGAGATGTTTCGTAGATTCATCATTGTTCTTAATTGTTGTATAGTATTCCATTTTGCATGTGTATCATAGTTTGTTTATCCATTCGTCTGTTGATAGGCACTTAGGTTGTTTCCATTTTTTTGCTGTTGTCAATAATACTGCAGTGAACATGGATGTGCTTATGTCTACTTGTGTAATGGCTATTATTTCTGTAGGATATACACCTAGGAGTAAGGTTGCTGGATCATATGGTATTTCTATTTCTAGCTTTTTAAGGAAGCACCATATCATTTTCCAAAATGGTTGTACCATTTTGCATTCTCACCAGCAGTGCATAAGAGTTCGAACGTCCCTGCAGCCTCTCCACCATTTGTTATTTTCTTTTCTTTTTTTTTTCATTCGTGCCAGTAATGTCGGGATGAGATGCTATCTCATTATAGTTTTGATTTGCATTTCTCTAATGACTAGTAGGAATCGACTTCACAACAATGGGTTTGGTTTGTTGTTTTTGGTTTAATGGCTAGTGATTGCAAGCATTTCCTCAAGTGTCTGTTAGTCATCTGAATGTCTTCTTTGGTGAAGCACCTGCTCATATCCTTTGTCTATTTTTAAATTGGATTATTGTCTTTTTGTTGTAGAGGTGCTGGATTTTCTTATAGCTTTTAGAGGTTAGACCTTTGTCAGATTTGTCAAAACCAAAATTTTTTTTCCCAGTCTGTAGATTCTCGTTTTACTCTTTTGGCGAAGAGTTTTGATGACCATCGGTGTTTAATTTTTAGAAGATCCCAGTTATCTAGCTTATTTTCCAGTGTTTGTGTATTGTTACGGTTTGTACCCTGTTAATGCCGTGTATTAGTGCCTCTAGTGTCAACTCTATTTTTTCTTCTATGATCTTTATAGTTTTTGGTTTTATATTGAGGTCTTTGATCTATTTTAAAATAGTTTTTGTGTTTGTGAGGTATGGGTCCTGTCTGATTTTTTTTACAGACGGGCGTTCAGTTTTGCCAGCACCATTTGTTAAAAAGACTTTTTCCCCATTTAATGGACTTTGGGCCTTTGCTGAAGATCAGGTGACCTTAAAAAAAAAAAAATACTGCTGTCGAGTTGATCCCGATTCATAGTGACCCTATACGACAGAGTAGAACTGCCCCATAGAATTTCCAAGGAGCATCTGGTGGATCTGAACTGCTGACCTTTCGTCAGCAGCCATAGCACTTAACCACTACACCACCAGGGTTTCCCAGGTGACCTTAGATGAATGGATATACATCTGGGTTCTCGATTTTGTTCCATTGGTCAATGTGTCTGTCATTGTACCAGTGCAAGGCTGTTTTGACTACCACAGCTGTATCGTGGTTTTGAGGTCAGGCAGTGAGAGGCCTCATACTTTGTTCTTATACTTCAATAATGCTTCACTTTTCTGAGGCCACTTTCCTTTCCATATAAAATTAATTATTAGTTTTCCATCTCTTTAAAGAATGCTCTTGGTATATGGATCGGGATTGCATTGCATTTGTAGATTGCTTCAGGTAGAATTGACATTTTCAAGCATACCTATCCATGACCATGGTATGCTTTTCCATTTATGTAGGTCTCTTTTGTTTTCTTGCAGTAGTGTTTTGTAGTTTTCTTTGTATAGGTATTTTACATCCCCGGTTAGATTTATTCTTAAGTATTTTATTTTTTAGGGGTTATTATAAATGGTATTGCTTCCCTGATTTCCTTCTCATAGTTTTCTTTATTGGTGTGTAGGAATTCAACTGATTTTTGTATGTGTATCTTGTATCCACAGGAAACCCTGGTGGCATAATGGTTAAGTGCTACGGAATCGACTCAATGGCACTGGGTTTTATCTTATATCCTACTACTCTGCTAATCTTTGTATTAGTTCCAGCAATTTTCTTGTGTAATCTTTTGGGTTCTCTATGTATAGTGTAATATCATTTGGGAATAGGGATAATTTTACTTCTTCCTTACCAGTTTGGATGCCCTTTATTTCTCTTTCTTGCCTTTTTGCTCTAGCTAGGACTTCCAGCACAGTGTTAAATAGGAGTGGTGATACACGGCATCCTTGTCTTGTTTTTGTCAAGAATGAGTGTTGGACTTTATTGAACACCTTTTCTGCGTCACCTGATATCTTAGGCTGGGCTCTCTAGAGAAGCAAAACCAGTAAAGCATATAAATATATATAGAGAGAGATTTATATCAAGGAAACAGCCAATGTGATTGTAGGGGTTAGAACATCCCAAATCCTTGGATCAGGATAGAGGCCTTTCCCAATTCATGGAGCCGCAGAAGCTGCTGAACTGAAGACCAGCAGGTCAGAGAACAGGGCTCCTGCTCACAGGCTGTGAAGGCCGAGGAATTCCCAAGGTCATCAGGTAAGACTGCAAGGTTTCTCCTAATTCACATGGCTGCAGGGGCTGGCAAACCCAAGATCTGCAGATCAGGGAAGCAGGACTTTTGCTCACAGGCTGTGAAGATCAACAAATCCCAAGGTGGACAGGTAAGTTGCTAGCTCAAGTCCCAAGAACTGGAGGTCAGAAAAGAGACAGCTTCTGGATCCAGAACAAGCCAATGACCTTGGCAAGGCAAGCAGGAAGGAAGTAGGTGGTGGAAGGTGGAGAGATGAAGGCTGAGGGGGCAGTGAGCCAACACAGGCCCCATCCCTGCCAGTACCATGCAGCAGATTCCATCATGGAGGTGATCACATATCAAATTTCAACAGGGAAGCGATAACAACATTATACAACTGCTGACTGAGAATCATGGCCCAGCCAAGCTGACACACAGTCTTAGACATCACAGCTAAGATGATCTTGTAGTTCTTTTGTTTTTTTATGTGGTAGATTACATTGATTGATTTTCTAATGTTGAACCATGCTTGCATACCTTAGATGAATCCCACTTGGTTGGGGTGTATTTTTTTTAATATGATGCTGAATTGAATGGCTAGAATTTTGTTGTGAATTTTTGCATCTATATTCATAAGAGATATTTGTCTGTAATTTTCTTTTTTTGTGGTGTCTTTGCCTGGTTTTGGTATCTGGATAAGTTTGCCTTCATAGAATGAATTTGGAAGTATCACTTCCTTTTCTATGTACTAAAATATTTTGAATAGTACTGATGTGAACTCTTCTCTGAATATTGGGTAGAGTTCTCCAGTGAAGCCATCTGGGCCAGGGCTTTTTGTTGTTGTTGGGAGTTTTTTTTTTTTTTATTACCTTTTCAATCTCTTCTTTTGTTACGGGTCTGTTCACATTTTCACCTCAGTTTGTGTTTGGGTAGGTAGTGTGTTTCTAGAAATTTGTCCATTTCCTCTAGGTTTTTAAATTTGTTGAAGTGTAGTTTTCCATAATTATGATCCTTTTTATTTCAGTTGGGTCTGCTATAACATCCCCCATTTCACTTCTTATTTGCATTATTTGCAACATCTCCTGTTTTTCTTTTGTCAGTTTAGCCAATGGTTTGCCAATTTTGTTGAACCTTTCAAAGAACCAACTTTTGTTTTGTTGATTCTATTTTTTTCTATTCTCTATTTTATTTCTACTCTGATCTTTATTATTTCATTTCTTCTGGTGGCTGTGGGCTTCTTTTGTTGTTCTCTTTCTATTCGTTTGAGTTGTGTAGCTAATGTTTTGATTTTATCTCTTCTTTTTTGATGTGTGCATCTATTACTATGAATTGACCCCTGAGCACGGCCTTTGCTGTGTCCCAGTGGTTTTGGTATGATGTGTTTTCACTCTCATGTGATTCTAGAAATGTTTTGATTCCACCTTTGATTTCTTCTGTTACCCAGCAGTTTTTAAGCAAGGTGTTATTCAGTTTCCATGTATTTGATTTTTTTCCTTGCTCTTCCCATTATGAATTTTTACTTTTATGATATTGCAATCAGAGAAGATGCTTTGTATTATCTCATTGTTTTAGATTTTGTTGAGGGTTGTAACCTAAGATATGACCTATTCTAGAAACGTTCCTTGTGCATTTGAAAAAAATGCATATTTTTCTGCTGTTGGGTGGAATGTTCTATATATGTCTATGAGGTCAGTTTGGTTGATATTCTTTAGATATTCTGTATCTTTGTTGAGTTTCTTTCTAGACATTCTGTCCTTTACCAACAGTGGTGGGTTTAAGTTTCCTATCATCATTGTGGAACTGTCAATTTCTCTTTCCAGTGCTGTTAGAGTTTATGTGTTTAAGTTTCCTACCATCATTGTGGAACTGTCAATTTCTCTTTCCAGTGCTGTTAGAGTTTATGTGTTTAAGTTTCCTACCATCATTGTGGAACTATCAATTTCTCTTTCCAGTGCTGTTAGAGTTTATGTGTTATAGATATTTATTATGGTTAAGTCCTCACAGTGGATTGTCCCATTAATCGTCATAAAATGTTCTTCCTCGTGTTTTATAGTGGATTTTGATTTAAAGTGTATTTTATCTGAGCTTAGTATTGCCACTCCTGCTTTTTTGGTTGCTGTTTGCTTGATATATTTTTTCCATCCTTTGATTTTTAATAAATTTATGTCTTTGTTTCTCAAGCGTGTCTCTTGTAGACAGTATATTGATGGATCCTGTTTTTTATACATTCTGTCATTCTCTCTTTATGGATGCATTTAAGCTGTTTACGTTCAGTGTGATTACTGATGTGAGTTTATTGCTGTCATTTGATAGTGCTTTTTTCTGTGGTACTGACATTTTCTTTGTTCCTCTTACTCTCTTGTGCTGAATTCTTTTTGTTTGTGGATTTTCTTTTTGTTTCATTTTTGTAGATTTTGTGTTTACTGAGACTTCATGTTTTTCTTCTTTATTTTGATGACAGTTTTGTTAATTTTCTTTGTGGTTACCTTGAAACTTACCCTCATCTTCCTAAGTTTGAACCAGTCTTTTAGTACTTGATATCACCTTGACTTCCTCTCCGTTTAAAAGTTCTATACCTACACGATTTAGTCCTTTTTCTATCGTTTTGACATTGCTGTCATTTACAGACTGATGTCTGTGATTCCTGTTGTAAATATTTTAGTTTTGTTTTATCCTAAAGGGTTCATTACCTAGGTTAGTAAACGGCTGATGCAGTTTTGCATCCTAGATTCAGGTTGTTGTCTGATGTTGTTTGTTCTCTAACCAAAAGGCTCCCTTTAATATTACTTACAAGTTTGGTTTGGTTTTCTACATACTCCCATAATTTCCGTTTTTCTGGAAATTTCCTAATTTTGCCATCATATTTGAAAAAGAGTTTTGTAGGATATATTATTCTTGCTTGGCAATTTTTTTTTTTTTCTGGCAAGGTTTTATATATGTCATCCCATTGTCTTCTTGCCTGCGTGGTTTCTGCTAAATAATCAGAGCTTAGTCTTATTGTTTTCTCTTTGTATGTGACTTTTCATTTTTCTTGTGCTACTGTCAGGATTCTTTCTTTGTCTTGGTTTTGGCAAGTGTGATTATGATATGTCTTTGTGGATTTCTTTTGGGGTATATCCTATACAGGGTTCATTGAGGTTGGATGGTCAGCTTTTCATCTTTCATGATATTAGAGAAGTTTTCTGTCAGTAAACTTCAATGATCCTCTGTGTGTTTTCCATTTTCTCCCTCTGTCCTGGAACTCTGATCACCCACCAGTTTTTCTGTTCAGTTTATCCCATGTAATTTTCAGGTTTTCTTCATTTTTTTAAATCTGATTTTTCCTCAAACAAAGTAGTATCCCGGGATTTGTCTTTAATTTCGCTGATCCTGTCTTCTGTTGTTTTAAATTTGCTCCTAAAACCTTCTGCTGCATTGTCCATTAATGAAACTTGTTATTTATGTTTTGGATTTCTAACTGCCAGTTTTGTATGATTTCTAATGCTTTATTTGGTATTTTCTTTCAGTGTTATTTTTACGAATTCTTCCATTACTTTGTTGTGTTTTCCTTTATTTTGTCTGTATTTTCCATGATTTTGTCTATTTTTTCTAGTTTTGTATGTTTCTTTTCACCTCTTGCCTAATCTCTTGGAAAGCCCTGAATATTAGACTTTTGGATTTCCTGTCATGTAGGTTCAGTGCCTTTTCTTCTACTGGCAGGTCACCTGGTGTTTTATTTTGGTCACTTGCTGGAGCCACTCTGTCCTGTTTTTTCATATGTTTTGATATTGTCTGCTGTCTCTGGGATATTCAGGAAATATTTTCTTCATTTATTGATTGTAGGTTTATTTGTTTCATCCTGCTTTTTTTGTTTTATTTTGTTATGTTGGGGGGGTGGACTGCGCATGTTTTGTTGCATGCTTGTCTGTGGGCATGATACTTCTTGCTACCTTGTCCAGGTGTGCAGAACAAGTCACACAACTATGGTGCATCAGAGCAGGTTCAGTGGGGTGGGGGGGATGCAGAAGGAGAGGCAGGGCAGGGATGGGTTGTGTACAAACGAACTGGAGCTGGACAAGTGGGGCTCGGGGCAGTGTGGGGTGGGACCTGGGATCCAGGGATCTGTGCCGGTGTCACTTAGGGGCACAGAGCTTGGCACACAGTGCAGATAGGCAGGAAGGAAGATAGAAGATATGATGTGTGGTGCTAAGTGGGAGAGAGAAAGAAGAAAGAGAAGCAGAATCGAAAACAAAGAAAAAAAGTAAATAACATGGCAGTGCAGTGGGAGTCAGCAGGTGGTGGTGGGGCCAACCTGGAGAGGCCATGTGCCAGTAGCTGTCCAAGCAAGTGGTGCAGGTTGGCTTGTAGAGAAGGGGCGGGGAGCAGTGCGTGGATCTAGGTGGGCAGAGGAAAGGAAAGGAAAAAAGGGAAAGAGAAGAAGCAAACAAGCAAACAAAAACAACAATGTAAACAAAAAAATAAATATGGTGCTGAGGAAACTGGCCATTGGGGGCAAGCAGAGCCAGGGTGGCGGCAAGCTGGTGTCTCTCTCGACATGCAGCAAGGTACAGTCCTTTAACAAGGGGTGCAGGCAATGCAGGGCCTAGGTGGGAGGGAGAAGGAAAAGGAAATGAAACATAAAGAAAAATAAAAAAGATGGTGCTGAGGGAGTCTGCAGGTGGGCGTGGGTGTAGATGTGGGGAGACCATGTGTCAGTGGCTTTCTAGTCAAGTGGTGCACCACAGCCTGCTGAGAGTGGGTGGGGGTATTGCACGGGTCTAGTTGGGCAAGAGAAAGGAAAAGAAGGAAGAGAGAAAGAGATAGAAAACAAACAAACAAAATGGCATGGAGGGAGCCAGCCAATGAAGGCTGGCAGACCTGGGAAGGCTGTGTGCTGTTAGCTCTCTAGGTGAGTGGTATGGCACAGTCTGTCGAGAAGGGACAGGGACGGTACATGGGGCTAGGAGGGCGGGAGAAAGGCAAGGAAAGAAGGGATAGAGAAAGAAGAAACAAAACAACAACAACAATGACAAAAACATGACACTGGGGGAACTGGCTGTTGGGAGTGGGCCAGGCCCAAGGCAGCAGTGAGCCAGTGTCTCTGGTGGAGCAACCACGGCCCGTTGGAAAACAGCAAAAGCAGCGTACGGGGCAGAGGGCAAGGGGTGGAAAAGTGTGTATCCCTGGTTCCTGGGAACTCCTGTTGGGAGCTCTCTGAAGTTGCCTTCCTGTACTTCCTGTCCTGGTTCCTTGGTGGCTGTGGTCCAAGATGGTGAATCCATGTCATGTTATCTAGCATGGGATCTCCACTCCATAGCTCTACTTGTTATCTGTTCTCTGTCAGTTTCTTCTTCCATTCAGTGCTCAATCGAGTTCTTTATTCCTTCATTTCATGCTTAGGGTTCCACAATTGACATTTGTATCTGTTTCATATAGTTTTTCAGGTCTTTGCTGCAGAGGAATGGCATGGTGCTTCTGTCTACAGTGCCATGTTGGCTCTGCCTTTCAAGCCTTTTTGTCACAATTCACAAATTAGGCCAGTGATCATGATGATGCCCAGAGAATTTTTTATAATCTGTATTTTTACCTATAAAAGCTTTCTGCATTGTGATTTTTTTTTTCCCCCAGCTGCATCTCTCTTGGTTCTGGTCCTACATTTGCCAATGACTTATATGTGTTGTGGTATATTTTTGGAATTCACTTCCTGAGAGGTATACAGTACATGAACTTTGGCGTTAAATAGATTTGGGCTTCTGTTGCTTTTCTGCTCATTTGTATAATGGGAGTAAGGTACTTTGTGATTACTAGAGGTAAGGTAAGCCCCAGCAGGATTTTTTTTTTTTTTCTTGTTAGTCTCTACTCTTATGAAAAAGATTATATAAATCCAATTGGCCAGTCATTCTTTAGTTAATTTTCTCATTGACAGCCCTTCCCCCTCCCATAAACCAAAACCAAACCAAACCTGTTGCCGTCTGATTGATTCAGACTTATTGAGACTACATCTTCACAAATTCTTGTCTTCTTCCCCCAAATCTCAGAAAATGTGGAACCCCTCTTCTTATTCGAGTCTGACCCATCCATCTGTGTCTTTAATCATGTTCGCCTCTTTTAGAATGCTCTGCCTTCTTCATCTTCCTGAAAAACTCTGGTTTCTTAAAACCCTCTTGACATAGAGTTAGTCATTTCCTTCTCCGTACTACTTCTGTTCTGGATGCAAACTTCTGTATCTTCACCAGGGATGGATTACCCAATAAGCAAGATAAGCATGTGTTTAGAGAACCAAAAAAACAGAGGCACCAGTTTTCCAAAGCAAAGACCCATAGATGCCGAGAAGATGGGACACAAGGAAAAGCGAGCACTGTAGTAGAAGAGAATTGGAAGGGCACTAAATGATATCAATACCAACTACATTGCATGAGAATGTGTAGGCCAGAAATAAAGTTCACACAGGGTCACGATAGTGCCCACATTCAAGGTTATTTAAGCTTATGAGGGCCCTACCACTTCAATACCTTCGTTAATATCTATCTCCTACGATCTCCTCCTGTGTAATTGAAACTCCTTATTTCTGTGGGACTCTTGGGAGTATATTTCTTTCTAATAACAAAGAGGTGGAGGGTGGGCTGTCGAGTCTAACTCTTGCTACATTCACCCAATATGCAAATAGATCCAACATGAGTGGATCTGGGCAAGGAAAGATTATATTAATAGATCTTTGATTCATTTTGAGAGAACTGTCTTCTATATCCACAGCTGCTGATCCAGCAACTCCAGCCTGGAGGGCCAGCAATGCTCTTTGCCATGATACAAACACAAGTGTATGCTCTTACACATGTCCTGGTAAACAACAAATGGGAATTCTAGTACCAGATGGTTGCAAAAGCAAGTGAACTCCAACAAATCAACCATTGCAATGATTTCAAGCAAGTTACTTTTTAATTGTACATTTCCGTACAATAATATTTATAATTCTAACTTTAAAATATGTTTGGCATACATGCAGATACAATCTAGCATACACTTAATATAATATTAACATGCGTAATAATTTAATATAATGCTAACATAGCAGCCTTCCAAAAATACTGGAAACGTTAATATTTATCTAGCACGAGAAGTTTTAGTGAGTTTCGTTTTTTATTGTTTGTTGCATGGGACACAAAGCTTGATATTACTCTATATATTTTAATAAACGAGGTATATATATAACTCACATATCCCATTCAAATGTGTGAGTAGGCAGAGGAAGGAGCACCACAGATTACCAGTGCTTAGGGTCCTCATCACCTGTGGAAGCAGCAGTCAAGAAATCAAAAGAAGCATTGCATTGGGCAAATCTGCTGCAAAGGACCTCTTCAAAGTGTTGAAAAGCAAAGATGTCACCTTGAACACTAAGGTGCACCTGACCCAAACCATGGTATTTTCAATCACCTCATATGCATGTGAAAGCTGGACAATGAATAAGAAAAACTGAAGAATTATTGAATTGTGGTATTGGCAAAGAATATTGAATATACCATGGACTACCAAAAGAAAAAACAAATCTGTCTTGGAAGAAGTACAACCAGAATGCTCCTTAGGAGCAAGGATGGTGAGACTGCGTTTTACATGCTTTGGGCATGTCAGGAGGGATCAGTCCCTGGAGAAGGACATCATGCTTGGCAGAGTACAGGGTCAGCAGAAAAGAGGAAGACCCTCAACGAGGTGGATTGACACAGTAGCTGCAAGAATGGGCTCAAGCATAACAACGATTGTAAGGATGGCGCAGGGCAGGGCAGTGTTTCATTACATGGTACATAGGGTCGCTATGAGTTAACACCGACTCGACGGCACCTAACAACAACAACGACAGTGTCCTCACATGTCTTAATTCAGCCCTGATCATCACATGCATCATATTGGACTGTAATTTTGGTTTACACATACTGTCCAGTAGATTTAGAGCTCCTTTAGTGAAAAAGCTAATTTTTTTCCAGTGGCATCACTAGAAGGGTGTAGGGAGTATGGACCACATCGTGTGACACTATCAGAGGGGGTGACACCAAAATGACTATCTATAAAATTGTTGTGCAGTGTTTCAGCAGAAATTTATTATTTTTTTATAAAAATACCCCTGTAGTTAATTACAACAACACACTTTTCTTAAGCCCAGCTTACATGTGTCAATATACCTATAAGGCTAAAACTCTATGCTAATTTACCTTTTGAACTTTATAATGTCCTCCAGTTAGAGCTGTTATTCTTATCCAATTACAATGGCTCTTCAAATCACATGGTTTTGTCTGCACACACTAGAAGTACACATTTTTATTTTCTTTGCTGCCAGTGTTTTTATAGTTGCATATTTTGTCAAATTTTCTGATGTTTTATCTACAATATTGCAGTAATTGCTATTTATGAACCTATATCAACGCCTGTTTTGAGAATGAAGTAGTAATTAAAGGAAAATAAGGAGTGATAAGCGGGAATTATGACTTATGAGAAAATGTTAGTACAAAAACAGTACTAAGGACTCTGTGTGCCCTGGTATGAGAGGAGGTCTGTATGGGGGAGGGGGACACCATGAGTTACTACACTGAGAAACAAACATCTTTTGGAAGAAGTACAGCCAGAATGCTCCTTAGAAGTGAGAATGGAGAGACTTTGTCTCTCATACTTTGGACCTATTTTCAGCTGGGACAAGTTCCTGCAGAAGGACATCATGCTTAGTAAAGCAGAGGGTCAGTGAAAAAGAGGAAGGCCCTCAAAAAAATGAATTGACACAGTGGCTGCAACAATGAGCTCAAACAGCAAAGATGGTGAGCATGACGCTGGACCTGGCAGTGTTTCATTCTGTTGTACGTGGGGTCGTTCTGTTGTATACTGGAATCAACACAACGGAACCTAACAACAACAATGGGTATAAATAGTTTAATCCAATAAGTATCCCCAAGAAAGTACTCAATAATTGGAGATAATGGGTGTTCACTATAATGCTGGTAGGCTTTTTTTTTTTTGACCATTCACTCCAGGGTCTCCTAGTAAATTGTTAAGCACTGACAACCCAGAGTTAAGCACTTAACCCTGTTATGTTTTCAGGCGTGTTGACTAAGTCTAAACCTTTCTTTCTTGGACTTTCTGTTAAAAGCTTTTAAATCCCTCTTCTCACATTTCCATGATTTCCCGGATGCTTCCTGAAATGATGAAGGGGTTGAGTAATCCTTTCTGAAGATAACACAATCTTGTTTGTGGATTAATCTCATCATGCCCTGCATTCCTGATTACTTTAGTCACCCCCCCAAAACCACAAGTCTTCTCGTCATCTGAACTCTTATCCCCAAATCGCTTTGAACATCCTGTAATATGGAACATCTTCTACCCCTCCCTTTTCCTCAAGTCCTTTCAATGTGCCCTTGGGAATTCCAGATAACTCATCAACAAAATCCCCTATATCCTCAATTCTTCTTTGAATATGTCATCACCTTCCTCCACCTAAAACCCAGTTGTCCTTGTGGATACTGCTCCCTGTAACCACCAAAAAGTTTTTTTTTCTTATACCCCAAAAGCCACTGGGTCTGGTGGTGATGTAGATGTTTTCCTTGTTCCTTGTTGGTGATTCCAAACCAGTACTACCTTCTTCCTCTAAAAAAAAAAATCCCAGTTCCTTTAAAACTCATGCCGTATGGCAGCCTACCTGGCAGCAGTCATCCTTCCTTGTTAGTCATCAGCAGACAACAGTGAAAACTCGGCAAATAACTCACTGACTCTCCACTACTACTCTGCAATTATTCCTTGTGATATCAATATTCACCTAGGCTCCACATGAAGAGCCTTCTCAATATCCTGGCTCTCAGTTTCTTGACCTATTCATGTCCAGTAATCTTGTCCACACCTCTCTCAGCCAGCTGATCACCTAGATTTTGTTGTTGCCAATAACTGCTTACCTCCACAACATCCATTTGAAACATTCCACTTTGTGACTACTTCTTTCAATTTTTCAATTTAATTCCTTCCATATACCATCCAAGAATTCTTCATTTCCTTGGGGAGATTGATCCTGTATCATTTTACCTGACTTCCCTCCCCCTCACATCTTTACTTACCTCCTTGCCCAGTTTAAAAGATATGGTCAATCATATAACCACTTCCTCACACACTCCCTTGATTCTACTGCCCCACTGTTCTTTCATTGTATAGTTGCCTGAAAAAACTTTACCTTGGTTGAATCCAACTCTTTCTCTATTCTGAGCTTGTCTTTGAGAAGCTGGAAATATCGACAAAATACACAACCATGCTGATGTTTCTCACTTGAAACGCATGACCCTTACCTAAAGTAGACCCATGGTTCTGCTAGCAATCACTATTATATGTCCCAATTCAATTTACCTCCCCACTCTCTAAATGACCATTTCACCCGTTGTCATTTCTCCTTAGAACCTCCTATACACTCTCCCCTGTTCTTAACTGTAGCCAATGGCTTTACTTCATATTTCACTGCTAAAGTAGAAGCAATCAGAAAAGAATAGCTACATGTTCCTACCACCATACGTTGTTGTTAGGTGCTGTTGAGTCAGTTCCGACTCACAGCGACCCTATGCACAACAGAACAAAACACTGCCTGGTCCTGAGCCATCCCTGCAATCGTTATTATGTTTGAGCTCACTGTTGCAGCCACCGTGTCAATCCACCTCATTGAGGGTCTTCCTTTTTTCCGCTGACCCTGTACTCTGCCAAGCATGATGTCCTTCTCCAGGGACTGATCCCTCCTGACAACATGTTCCTAAGTATGTAAGACGCAGCCTTGCCATCCTTGCTTCTAAGGAGCATGCTGGCTGTACTTTTTCTAAAACAGATTTGTTTGTTCTTTTGGTAGTCCGTGGTATATTCAATATTCTTCGCCACCACCACAATTCAAAGGCGTCAATTCTTCTTTGGTCTTCCTTATTCATTGTCCAGCTTTCACATGCATATGATGTGGTTGAAAATACCATGGCTTGGGTCAGGCGCATCTTAGCCTTCAAGGTGACATCTTTGCTCTTCAACACTTTAAAAGAGGTCCTTTGAAGCAGATTTACCCAATGCAATACATCTTTTGATTTCTTGACTGCTGCTTCCATGGCTGTTGATGGTGGATCCAAGTAAAATGAAATCCTCGACAACTTTAATTTTTTCTCCGTTTATCATGATGTTGCTCACTGGTCCAGTTGTGAGGATTTTTGTGTTCTTTATGTTGAGGTGCAATTCATACTGAAGGCTGTGGTCTTTGATCTTCATTAATAAGTGCTTCAAGTCCTCTTTCACTTTCAGCAAGCAAAGTTGAGTCATCTGCATGAGACTCATTGTTAATGAGTCTTCCTCTAATCCTGATGCCCTGTTCTTCATATAGTCCAGCTTCTTGGATTATTTGCTCAGCATACAGATTGAATAGTTATGGGGAAAGAATACAACCCTGACGCACACATTTCCTTACTTTAAACCAATCAGTATCCGCTTGTTCTGTCCGAACAACTGCCTCTTGATCTATGTAAAAGTTCTTCATGAGCACAATTAAGTGTTCTGGAATTCCCATTCTTTGCAGCGTTATCCATAGTTTGTTATGATCCACACAGTCGAATGCGTTTGCATAGTCAATAAAACACAGGTAAATGTCCTTTTTGGTATTCTCTGCTTTCAGCCAGGATCCATATGTATATTCCAAGTACTTTGCTTTCCTTCCTGTTTCAACGCATGTGCTCACATCTAAAGTCAACCCCTCCATACAAACTTTCCAACATCTATGCACTAGATCCATATCCACTTACCTACTCAAGGACTTTATCCTATAAATGTCCCCATTCTCTCTTAAATCTTCATTTATCCCTGATCAATATGCACTGTAAACTCTCTTAAAGCAAGCAAATAAAAACAAAGTTTCCTTCATTTCACATTCGTATTCAGCTACTACTCTGTCCTTTTGCTTTTCCATTTCTGTTCTCTCTGACACGAAACTTATAAAAATAATATTGTGTAGACTCAATTTCTCTACCTCCTCCTCTCAGTCTCTCCTGAAAGTACTCCAATTAGGCTTTGAGTTCTCTAACTCCATGAAAACTTGTCTTGCCAAGATCACTCTCTCCACATTGTCAAATCCAATGGTCAAACTTACTTCCCCTTTAGGCAACATTTAACCACTGTCGGCCCCTGCTTCCTTTTGGAAACATTTTATATTCTAAGCTTCTAAGGTATTTATCCCACTTTCCTCCCATCTCATTGTCTTCTTATGTTTCTGGGTTTTCTTGTTAATGTATTCTCAACACAGTATCCAAATTGGTTTGGTTAAAGCACAAATTAGAATATGTCGTTTGTTCTATTCAACAAAACTCCATGGCTTCACATATCACTCAGAAAATAAATAAATAAATTCTTCCAGTAGTTTCTAAGGTCCTACTCGGTCATGGCTAACTAACTCACTCAACACTCCCTTCTTTGGTCACTCTGCTTCATCCACACTGAACTCCTTGCTATATTTGAAAAGGTCAAGCACACTGCTGCCCCCAGGGCTTTGTACTTGCTGGTCTCTACCTGAAATGGTTCTCCTCCAAATATTAGAGAAGCTGGCTCCCTTCTTTGTCTAGATCTCTCCTCTCTGAAAAGGACTTCTTATAAAATGCCAATCCTCTCCTACTTGGCACGCACTACCTAAACCTGCTTTGTTTTTGTTTTCCTTCATATTGCTTAACACCACTTGACGCATAATGTATTATTTGTTGATCATTTTTCTTCTCAAATAAATTAAAGCTTCATGAGAGCAGCACTGTATCTGTTTTTTTTTTCCCACTGCTATTTAATCAGCAGCTAAGAATATTTATTGCTTAGTAAATATTTGTTTAATAAATAATATCCTTCTTTTGAATGTCTAGAGGATCCCTGGTGGTACAGTGGTTAAAGTACTGTGCTTGGCTGCTAACTGAAAGGTCAGTAGTTCGAACCCACCCACTGCTCTGTGGGAGAAAGTGTGGTAGCCTTTTCCATAAAGATTTACAACCTCAGAATCCCTATGGGGCAGCTTTACTCTGTCCTGAAGGGTTGCTATGAGTCAGAATTGACTCGAGAGCAGTGGGTTTGGTTTTGGTGAGTATGATTGTCTACATTCCTATGATCAATATCTGCATATATCTTCTTAAAATCATTAAACACCTTTATCCACTTTTTATACAAATCCCTAGCACAGTCAACAGACAATTCAGGCATATAGGTTGGCCATAACCCTCTGTTGAATGTCTTTCCTCTGTCCTAGCACTAAATTTTTTGACTCAGTCTTAGAAGTCCCCATTTCTCACAAAATGCAGGGTGATTGAAGTCCAAAATCAATAAAAATAAGAATGCTTAAAGCAGGAAAGAAGAAAAAGAGATAATAAAAGGAGAAAACATTTTAAAGCAACCCATAAACACCTTGGAACTACACTTGGGAAACAAAAATGAGGCAGAAGAATAATTTTGGAAGAAAACACCTCCACAAAAGTGTGTTCTTTCTTTCTCCCCTTTCTTTGTAATAGACTCCAATATAATTCTTGCTTAGGCTGGACTGTGCTCTGTCATGCAGAACAAAGGACAACTCTTTTGGCCTCAGCTTCTAGTTATGTGAGCTCAGTTAAAGACAATCAGGATAGGCCCAAGGCAAAGCTGTCAAGTGGAAAAATTTGGCTTGGGTCTGGAAATTCCCCTTTCTCTTCTCCCTCCCCACTCAGAGATAACCCCTTTCCCCTCCAGCACCCTGTGCCCTCCTGCTTCAAAAATTTTTATATAGAGGGATAAAAAGAATATTTACATTGGTGGCCAAGTTGCAATTTCACTTACACTGCATTCAAATAGTAGACAGTGCAGATTTAAAATTTTGTTATTAATGGATCCCATCTCCCACTGGATAAAAACCAAAAACCAAACCCACTGCCATCAAGTCAATTCCCCGACTATAGGGACCCTATAGAACAGAGTAGAACTGTCCAATAGACTTTCCAAGGAGCCCATGGTGGATTCAAACTGTGAACCTCTTGATTCTCAGCCATAGTACTTAAGCAGTATGCCACCACGGCTTCCTCCCATTGGATAGCAAGGAAAAATACCAGACTTAATCAGTCCAAGAACCTCCAGCAAAACTAATTATCCTTGAACAGTATTTTCACGTAAATACTAAGTCTCTGTAGGTAAAGTGCCCAGTCACATATTTTCCTCCCTCTTGGCATGTAGATATGTGTGACCCCATTGCAGAGAGGGGAAGGGGCTTCTGATTCTAGCATTTCCCTGTGCATTTCCACAGGTTCTTGCTTCAGAGGAACTCATTTGCTCTGTTTCTTAGTCACTGTTGAGTTTCAAAGGCCCTCTGCCTTATGCTGATGATAGGTGGGAACTACTGTTGAACATTCTGTCTTAATTTCCTGGCCTGCTGCTCCTCTTACTCTAAGATTGGGCCACTGCAGATCCATCAGCAGAGAACATCTGGATTTCCCAAGCAGGGATTGGGGAAGCAGAAGTATCACCTTAGATGTATCTCTGTTTCCAGCTCCCATCACCGTCTCAGCTCCCTTGCTCCTAGGCAAAGTTGAATGTGGGAATTCTCCTAGATACTGGCAGTTCCCCCATATACCCAAGGAAGCATGGCACAAATAAGGTGATGTCAGACTTCTTCACCTATCTGGATGTTTCAGTGGCCCACTCTCTTGATGATGAGAGCCCCAAAGTGAGGGAGTCAGGATTCTGGCACCTGCCTTCTTACTCTCTGCCCTTCTAATTCCCACACATTATGGACTGGAAGAAATAAGCTTTTCTTTCCTCAATATCAGTTATTTTCATCCTATCAGACCTTATACATCCTTTTAATAACAAATAATTTGTATCAATCTCTTTGTTATTCTAAAATGAAAATCACAGCTAATGTAATCTTCCTGGTCACATAACTTCAACAATCAATAATGTCCTAACTGTAGCAAAAGAGGGCAAAAAGGAAAACTAATTTATATTTTACGTATTTCAAAATGTAAACAAATGCTTAGTCATAACTACAGGGAAAGACATACTGAATTGATCAGATGGTTAATGCCATATGCAGATTCATATGGATGTGGTTACTATAACTGGAGAATAACTCCATGAGTGCTTTTAGGGAAAATCCAGTATAAAATTGTGCAAAATACTTTCTGTTTTTACATCAGGGAAGTTAGGATCTATGCTCAGATGATTATAAACAAATTTTTCACCCTTAGGAACTATCTGTCCGGAGCTTAGGAAGCTACTGTATTTCTCTAGTTGGGCCACTTATTCTAGATGTCTAGCATTCCCAGACTCTACCCATTAAATGCTAAAAGTTGGCTCCAACCATTGTGTAACAACAACAAAAGAGTCCGACAATTTTCCAAAGCACCTCCCAAGGGGTGATTTTCCATGTCGTATGAGAATCACTTCTCCGCATCATCTCCCTCCTTCTTCCTTTAGGGAGAAATGCTCGTGGTTTAGCTGCCTTTGCACAGGAGACATCCACTTCTCTCACTAAGACAAAAACCCCATGATCTGAGTCTGCAGGGGTGACCTTTGACTTGGGAGCCCATTGGACAATTGGCAGCTAGGGATTTCTGATGATGAAAATACATTGATTTAATATCCCTAAAATATAATCTGTATTACATATTGGACCTCCTTCCTATTGTTAACTTACTCAGATATTAGTACATTAAACCCTTTTTTCCCTTATTTATTTGATATTTTCCAAAATATGAACTGTGGAGGCTTGAGCCTTGCTGTGATGTTGGAAGCTATGCCATGGGTATTTCAAATTCCATCAGGGTTATCCTTAGGGGGCAAGGTTCAGCGGAGCTTACATACTAAGGCAGATTAGGAAGAAGGATCTGGCAATCTACTTCTGAAAAAATTAGCCAGTGAAAACCTTGTGAATAACAGCGGAACACTGTACAATAGATATCAAATGGATCTCATGTCAGATGGATCTTGGCTGAAAGCAGAGAGTACCAAAAAGATGTTTGCCTGTGTTTTATTGATTATGGAAAGGCATTCAACTGTGTGGATCATAACAAATTATGGATAATCTTGCAAATAATGAGAATTTTGAACACTTCATTGTGTTCATGTGGAGCCTGTACATAGACCGAGAGAAAGTTGTTCGAACAGAACAAAAAGATACTGCACGGTTTAAAATCAGAAAAGGTGTGTGTCAGTGTTGTATTCTTTCATCATACTTTTTCAATCTGTATGTTGAGCAAATAATCCGAGAAGATGGACTATATGAAAAAGAATGTGGAACCAGGATTGGGGGATGACTCATTAACAACCTGCGATATGCAGATGACACGACCTTGCTTGCTAAAATTGAAGAGGACTTGAAGCACGTCTGATGAAGATCAAAGACTACAGCCTTTGGTATGGATTATACCTCAACATAAAGAACACAAAAATCCTTACAACTGGACCAAGAAACAACATTATGATAAATGGAAAAAAGACTGAAGTTGTCAAGGATTTCATTTTACTTCGATCTATAATCAACACCCATGGAAACAGCAGTCAAGAAATCAAAAGACACATTGCATTGGGGAAATCTGCCGCAAAATACTTCTTTAAAGCGCTAAAAGCAAAGATGTCACTTTAAGGACTGAAGTTTGCCTCTGACTCAGGCCATGGTGTTTTCAATCACCTTATATGCTTGTGAAAACTGGACAATGAATAAGGAAGACAAGAAGAATTGATGCCTTTGAATTACAGTGTTGGCGAAGAATGTTGAATAGACCATGGACTGCTAGAAGAATAAACAAATCTGTCTTGGAAGAAGTACAGCCAGAATGTTTCATCTCACATACTTTGGACATGTTATCAGAAAGGACCAGTCTCTGGAGAAGGACATCGTGTTTGGTAAAGAAGATGGTCAGCAAATAAGGGGAAGAACTTCAACAAGATGGATTGACACAGTGGCTGCAACAATGGGCTCAAGCACGACAATGATTGTGAAGATGGTGCAAGACTAGACAGTGTTTCCTTCTGTTATACAGAGCATCACTATGAATTGAAACCAATTTGGTGGCACCTACCAACAACAAAATACGAAAGTAATATCTGCCTCTACTAACAAGTTAAATAATACAAAGATGTTTAAAGAAAAAAAAAAAAAACTTAATCCTCTCTTTCCTCCATTAATTTCCTCTCCTACACACACACACACGCACATATACAACACATACGCCATACACACACATTCATATATACACATATATGCACACATATACACACACATACACACAGGATTTTGATATTTTTAATTTATTTTTTATAAATCAGAATAGGATCCTATTCTACAAATTATCCTAGGCCTTTTTTATCATTTAACAATATATTACGGTCATCCAAAAATCTGTAGAAATTGACTGAAATCTTTTTTTCTAATAAAACATATTTAAACACAAAATAGTATACTTTTATATATAATATCATCTAGAAATGGAATTATATCATATTGCTTTCAAATATGTTTTTCTTTATTCCTTGCCTCTCTCTTCTATCCTCTCCTCCACCTGTACGCTCCTACATCCTTTCTCACTTGTGTCCCGCCTTCCAGCTTCAAGGTAACAAGAAGCAAGACTGCAATTCTGTGTTTTTTAAATGCTCTAATCAGACAGCAATGAATTAAGGGTGGTGAAGCAGGCCCTGGGGTACTGATCTGAATTCAGAACCACCTCAAATGTTGAAGTTGAACACACAAGATGTTTACTGGTTTGGGTTGTTGTTTGCTAAATATAAATTTATTCTTATTATAGTGTGCCTTGGTAGCTTGCTTTCGTCACTGATAATGGGATCTCTCTGCATAAACTGCTATGGTTCTAATTCATTCATTGCAATGGTTGCATGAAATTCTAAAGTGTGGATTTTTGTTTTGAGGACTTTGCTACTTAGAATAATGCTGCTTTAAATGGTCTTGTGTATACACCCTTTCATTTTTATGGGAGAATTTCCTAGGAGTTGGTTTGCTGGGTCAAAGAGAATGTGCATTTTTTTATTTTAATAGATGTTGCCAGATTTCTTCCCTGAAATGTGACAAAATACATTTCACTATCAATGTATAGAAGTGTCCTTTTCTGTAAATCTTTACTAACAATGTTGTTGTTAGGTGCTGTTGAGTTGATTCCGACTCAGAGCAACCCATAAATGCACCACAGAACGAAACACTGCCTGGTCCTGCACCATCCTTACAATCGTTGTTATGCTTGAGCCCATTCTTGCAGCCACTGTGTCAATTCATCTTGTAGAGGGTCTTCCTCTTTTCCACTGACCCTGTACTTTGCCAAGTGTGATGTTCTTCTCCAAGGACTGATCCTTCCTGACAACATGTCCAAAGTATTTAAGACACAGTCTCGTTATCCTTCCTTTTAAGGAGCATTCTGGTCGTACTTCTTCTAAGACAGATTTGTTCGTTCTTTTGTCAGTCCAATATTCTTCGCCAATACCACAATTCAATAATTCTTCAGTTTTTCTTATTCATTGTCCAGCTTTCGCACGCACATGATGTGGTTGAAAATACCATGGCTTGGGTCAGGCGCACCTTAGTCTTCAAGGCGACATCTTTGCTTTTCAACACTTTAAAGAGGTCCTTTGCCCAATGCAATGCCTACTTTGATTTCTTGACTGCTGCTTCCATGGGTGTTGGTTGTGCGTCCAAGTAAAATGAAATTCTTGACAACTTCAATCTTTTCTCCTTTTATCATGATGTGGCTTATCGGTCCAGCTGTGAGGATTTTTGTTTTCTTTATGTTGAGGAGTAATCCATACTGAAGGCTGTGGTCTTTGATCTTCATTAGTAAGTGCTTCAAGTCCTCTTTACTTTCAGCAAGCAAGGTTGTGTCACCTGCATATTGCAGGTTGTTGATGAGTCTTCCTCCAATCCTGATGCCCATTCTTCTTCATATAGTCCAGTTTCTCGGGTTATTTGCTCAGCACACAGGTTGAATAGGTATGGGGAAAGGATACAACTCCAACGCACACCTTTCTTGACTTTAAACCAAGCAGTATCCTCTCGTTCTGTTCGAACAACTGCCTCTTGATCTATGTAAAGGTTCCTCATGAGCACAATTAAGTGTTCTGGAATTCCCATTCTTTGCAATGTTATCCATAATTTTTTAGGATCCACACAGTCAAATACCTTTGCATAGTCAATAAAACACAGGTAAACATCCTTCTGGTATTCTCTGCTTTCAGCCAGGATCCATCTGACATCAGCTATGATATCCCTGGTTCCATGTCCTCTTCTGAAACCGGCCTGAATTTCTGGCAGTTCCCTGTCGATATACTGCTGCAGCCACTTTTGAATGATCTTCAGGAAAATCATTAAGAATAGCTGATATTTTTAATTGCCAATTTTTGTGTGAAAAATGATACAATTGTTATTTTAATTTGCAGTTCCCTGGTTCCTTGAGGGTTTAAGCATCCTTTCATATATTTACAAGCCACTTGCACTTCCCCCTTTGTAAATTCTCTATTCACATATTTTGCTCATATTTCTACTTAGTTGTTTATATGTAGTTTTAATTGTCAATTTAAAAGCTCTTTTTGCATTATGGCTCAATTTCCCCCCCCAAATCTATCATTTGACTATGACTTTGTTTGTGGTATCCACTATACACTTTAAGGGGTGGTCCAGTGGTTAAGCGTTTGGCCACTAACCAAAAGGTCGGCAGTTTAAACTCACCAGCCACTCTTTGGAAACCCTATGGAGCAGTTCTACTCTGTCCTGTAGGGCTGCTATGAGTTGGAATCCACTCGATGCAATGGATTTTATACATTTTAAATGTGTATATTAATCAAACCAATAAGGAAATTTCAGTAAAGTAAATACATATCTGTTTGCTAAAAACAAAACAAAACAAATCAACATTAAGTTCCAGAATTGTTTCTGCGGCTCAGAGGTATCATCGTGAATTCACTCCCTTTCCATTCATTCTTTTGCTCCTTCATCTTCCCTGTGTGTTAGCTTTTCATCTTCAGCCGAAATATTGTCTCTTGAGCACAAGATGGCTTTTATGATGCAGGCACCATGTCTTCACATCTTTGTGTTCAAAGGTAGGAAATAGGGGCACGAGGGCAGTAAGTAGTACTGTCTTTACAAGACAGACAGAAATGGTCCTTGGAAGGGCCAACGATGCTTGCCACAGACAAACGTATTTTTCTTTTACATCTTCTGGATTTCCTAAGTTGATTAAAAGGGTTTTCTCCCACCCCTAGATGGTTCACTTCATCTCCCATATTTTTATTGTTTTATGTTGTACATTTAGATGTCTAATCTATTTGAAATCTAGTTTTCAATGTGAGTCACAGAAATATAATTTTATCTTTCTTTGGATAGATAGCTGGTTTTGTCAGCACAAAATAAACCATCTTTATTAAATAACCATCTTTCTCCCACCGAACAAAAATACCAAGCATGGTCATATGTTAAATGTTCATATATTCTTGAATATTTTTTATTGTTTCTTCTGTTCCACCAGTCAGATTTTATGTTTCTGGGCTAACGCATTATTTGTTTTATTATAATTAATTTAAAATATTTCCTCTTCCAGGTAAGGCAAGTATTTTCCCAGCATTCTTCACTTTTTCTTGGTTCTTATTAAACATATTATTCCATGGGAACCTTAAGCTTATTTTATTCAGTTTCAAAACAAACAAACCAAATGATGATGGTCTTTTAACTGTAGTTGCATTAAATTATGCATCGGTTTTGTTAAAGTTGATTTTTTAAGATATTAACTCTTTCCATCCTAGAGCATGATATTTGTTCCTATCTTGTTCATATCTTGTTTTTGTCCTTTGCCAAGATTTTATACTTTTCTATATTTTCTGGATCTTTCTTATTAAATTTATTCTTAATATTTTTACAGTTCTTATTACCATTGTGAAGGATTCTTTTTGCACATTTCTATTTCTATTTCTAAGAAGCACTTTTTTTGCATATTTATTTTTATGCAGATACCTTACCAAATTCTATTACTATATCGAAGAATTTTTTACATGCAATTTAAATTTCTGAATGAATAATATTCTTTATAGCTGTCATAGATTGAATTGTGTCCCCACAAAAATATGTGTCAACTTTGTTAGGCCATGATTCCCAGTATTGTGTGGCTATTCTCCATTTTGTGATTGTAATTTTATTTTAAGAGAATTAGGGTGGGATTGTAACATCTCCCTTACTCAGGTCACCTCCCTGATTCAGTGTAAAGGGAGTTTCCCGGGGGTGTGGCCTACACCACCTTTTATCTCTCAAGAGATAAAAGGAAAGGGAAGCAAGCAGAGAGTTGGGGACCTCATACCACCAATAAAGAACCGGGGGCAGAGCACATCTTTTGGACCCGGGGTCCCTGTGCCTGACAAGCTCCTCAACCATGGGAAGACTGAGGGCAAGGACCTTCTTCCAGAGCCAACAGAGAAAGAAAGGCTTCCCCTGGAGCTGATGACTTAAATTTGGACTTTTAGCCTACTTTACGGTGAAGAAATAAATTTCTTTTTGTTAAAGCCATCTACTCGTGGTATTTCTGTTATAGCAGTACTAGATGGCTAAGACAATAGCAATCATTTTTATTTGTAGAATTAGAAGGATTTTGAGGAACGGGTCTTATTTATCTCCTAACCCCTACTAAGCCTAGTTTCTTTTAGAAAAGAGAGAACAGAAAAGGTGGAGAAAATGAGCTGCAAAAAAGGGTGATAGAAAAAATATTTTGTTCTCTTATCTACCATATTCATGAAATTAATATTTTTCATTGTCTATAATGCCATCGGAAGAACTTATTTGAGTATGAATGATATCAGATACTACAAGTATTTTTCATATTCATTTTGGAGTTAAAACTTTTCAAAATATGGTATAATAGTCCTGTTTTGGAACCACCCTGATAAGACCCAAAAATGAAAGTATATAACTATAGCTGTGAAATGAATGAAACCACCACGTAAAATTCCATATATGCTTCAGTATTCCATGAGACTCCTACAAAATAAAGAAAACCATCCAGGAGGATATTTTGGCAACAGGAATATGCAGTTTGTTGTAAAATTCCTGTAGCACATCTGCAGTCCATCTGCCAATCCATCCAATTCATCAGGAAAATAGTTACTCCTCATGGTAACCAGTTTCTTATTTACTGGCTTTGGAAAGACAAAGTAATTATCTAAAAAGTGTCTTAGGTTTTATTTTCCCTAGAAGGATCAGAGAAAAACAGTTCTCCAAAGTTCTTTTGGACTTGTGCACTGTCTTCCAACATCTCCTGACATTATTTTGTCCTCAATTTCTCTATAGTAATAATGGTACTAGACAGTTGGGTCATTCACTGTCCTGAGTGGTAAGTGGGCAGTGCCAATCAAAAGGAGTGAACAGCTGTCTCCTGCAAAGTGGGGGTATGAAGGTGGGGGATGAGGGTTGGGAGAACAAGTGGAGGGAGGCAGTAGAAAACAACAACCCAGCATGAATGCCCAGCATTCTTCTGAAGAGGGATTGAGAAGGTAAATACAGGGTTGGTCCTTGGCAGTATCATGGGATAAAAGAGGTCATTAGGATGACCCTTATATTTTTATCCCAACTCAATTGACTCTCTGATTTTCCTACATTTTCAAGTAAGTTCATTCACTCAGCAATTGTTCATTGAGTGGGTACCTGTTATGTGCCAGGTGCTATTCTAGGGCCTGGGGATTAGATTAAAGCACACAAATGTTGTCTTTTAGGGTTTTCAAGTGTTTTTAGAAAGAAACAGAAAACAAATTATAGCACAATATGAACACTGCTATAATTGAATAGTTTAGTGGGAACAATTAACAAGGATCATTTAAGGACCCAGTCCAGAATAAGGACTCAGTAACTACAGAAAAAAAGAATAAGTGAGCAAATGAATGAATTAAAGATCTTCAAAATCAGGGAAGGTTTCATAGAAAAAAATAATGCTTGAGTTGAAGCTTGAGAAAAGCAGGAGTTTCCTAGGAATGCATGGGGTGGGGGGTGCCTAAGAAAAGGAAGAAGCAGGTGCAAATTCACAGATGTTAGAGGGGTAGGTTTAAGAAACTACATGTAATTTAGACGACCAGAAGTTAAAGATTCACTGAACCTGCTGGAAGAGGTGAGGCTAAGAAATGAGACTGGGCATCTGGCAGAAGAGGTGGAGATCCTTGGGAGTCATATGAAGAATTGTAGACTGTGTCCTGTGGGTCTACGAGGAGCCTCTGAAGAATGCTGAGCAGGGAATGAAATACCAAATTTGCCTTTGATAAAGATCCCTCTGGTTGATCCACGGATGAAAGTTTAGAGGAGACAAGAAGCAAAAGGAGGCAATAAAATGTCCCTGCATTAGTCCCAGGGACTGATGACCAGAGCTTGTACCTGACTTGTGGATGTGAGGATGGAAATTCAAGGAGTGATGCCTAGCATATTCTTGAGGAAGAATTAACAGGTCTTGATGGATGATGGAGTATGGAGTGTAAGTAAGAGGCAGAGAGAAAAACCTAGACTCATCTCAAAAGTCTGGTTTTCTTTTTGGGGTAGTACATCAATCAGGACTAACAGAAAATGCATTTTGAAAAGATTACTCTGGCTATTGAACTAAGCATGGATTGGCATAAGGCCAAAAGGGGTTGTGAGAATCAAAGGCTGCTAACAGGGTGCTTTCTGAAGATATAGAGGCTTTTGTAGGTTCCCACTGCAGCTCTGTAAATGAGATCAAGTCTCATAAACCAACCCCATTGCTGTAGAGCTGGTTCCTACTCATGGAGACCCCAAGTGTGTCAGAGTAGAATGGCATTCCATGCAGTTTTCAACAGCTGTAATTTTTTGGAAGTAGGTTGTCAGGCCTTTCTTCCACAGTGCTGCTGGTTAGATTTGAACCTCCAACCTTTCAACTAGTAGCTGAATGCAAACTATTTGCACCACCCAGGAACTTTCTAGCCTCATAGGTGCTATTAAACTAACTCTTCTTGGCAGGAGACTGGGTGGGATCTGAGCAGAGTTCTAGCACCATAGAGCCCATATCCTCACTGTTTTCCTTTCCCCTTCCCAAAGTCTCCATTGCTACAATGAAGGGAAAGTTTGCTTCTTGGTCGTCTCTGCCCAGACTCATCTGAAATTTTCCCTTCAAGCCCACAGAATTCACTCAATGTGCTATCCACATTGGCTTCATCAGCTTGATTCATGACAACTGCTTGTACTGGAAAAGGCACCACTGAGAAACTTAAGATCTTCAAGGGAAATTAAAGTCAGGCAACAAGGTCACAAGCAAAGTTCTGAAAGCTGTTGTCAATGTTTTTGCTACAATTAAATAAATCAATATTAAAGGACGTGTAAGTTAACAATTACTGAGCACTTTCTCTGGGCCTAGCCCTAACCCAGCGCTGTCAGGTCGATTCCTCTACTTATTATTATCTCGTTAAGCCTCACAACAACCCTGCAAGTCAGGTACTATGATTACTCCCGAATGTTAATAATAATATTACTAAAATAGTAATAAATCTTATAAAATTAATTTTTATTTTCATTTCATTGCTCATAATAAACTTTTAAAAATTTTCTGCAATGAAATTTTAACCAGACACTGATCGCGTACCTTTGCTGGTTGATCATAATACGAATGCTAATTTTTCCTCTCTGTACCTACTATTTGAAATAACTGTTCTATGCTTTTTTGATTTTATGATTTATGGTCACTTATTTTCACTTCCTAGATTTCCCCAAAATCCCAGAGACAGAGAGTAAGTTTGAAGCTTGTGATGGGAAAAGCTTAGCCAAGTTGCTAATTTTTTAAACTCCTAGTTAATACACCAACAAAATCTGTTGCCACTGAGTCGATTCTGACTCATAGTGACACTACAGGACAGACTAGAACTGTCCCATAGAGTTTCCAAAGAGTGCTTGGTGGGTTCAGACTGCCAGCTTTTTGGTTAGCAGCCATAGTAACCACTGGACCACCAGGGTTTCCACTTAATGCACAAAAAAGCACAAAATGTTGGTTCTGTTCAACATAAAGTTACTCCAAAGTAGAAATCATCAACTCCTTTGACATACCACTTGTAACTAAAGCAGAAATATCTCTAAGGCAGAGTTTACCTTTTCTTGTTTCCTAAACAAACCTATCCTGCTCCACAGTTAACTTTATGGCCCTTTTTATGATGATTTTTAGTTCTCTATTAATTGCTAAGAGAAAAGATTGGGAATCCAGGCTTATTTTAGAACTTATATATGCCCAGGAGGCCTAGCGGTACAGTGGTTAAGAGCTCAGGCTGCCAACCAAAAAGTCGGAAGTTCGAATCCACCAGCCGCTCCTTGGAAACCCTATGCAGCAGTTCTACTCTGTCCTACAGGGTCACTGTGAGCCGAAATCAACTTGATGGCAATGGGTTTGGTTTGGTTTATATATGCTCAGATACAGAAAAGTTAGACTAAAGGATATTAGTATAAAGTAGAAATTTCATGTCAATAAGGTGAGGCTGGTGAGAAATAACCGTATTTCTGTTACTTGAAAAAAAAATCTGGGTATAGCAGTCTCCTTTTGTTTTGTCTAACCAACATCTATTCCTAGGATTTAAGGAAATTTTGAGAAAGCAAAGATGAAAGGTGAATTGAGGCAGATTCCTGACACAATGGTTAGATTATCTGGACCCAGCCATACCTGGAAGCAAATACCCCCAGAGTCAATAAATTTCTTTTGTGCCTAAGTCCTTCAAATTTCTGTCACTTACAACCAAGAATCATAAAATGCCAAGTAAAAGTAATTCTGTGAGATACACTCAGTGTACATATTCCCAGCAATAAGTGTCTATAAATTTGCACTGAGTAGGGAATTAGGGATCTGAAGGAAACATCTTCTATCTGTGTTTTGTAGACTGGTATTATTGCACGCTTCCAAAATAAGTGAAAGAAATTAGGTAGACTATTTGTGAACATCTCTGAACATGAAAAATTAGTGCTTGATCGCCATTAAAAAGAAATCTGCAATCTATGTAGTCAGCATTATACATTATGGTTGCTAGACCACTCAGGCTTGGCAATTTTATTTTAATAGATCAATTGTGCCTCACTTGCTCCTAGGCTATAAGTTGGCCAAATTTCACTTTAAAGGGCATTTTATGGCAGCAGTCCAACCCCTTTCACAGCAAAAACTGAATGCTAATGGAATTGTTGTGATTTAAAACTGAGAAACACAATCTATTTTTCAATGGAGGAAACAAAAACCATAACCACAAATATTCCAGTTTCCTAACTCAACCTTGAAGGATATTTTTATATTTTATTCATTATTTAATGATGAGAGATATGGTGAAAGAGTATTGGATAGTGTCAAATCATCAGATTAGGAGACCAGGGCTCAAATGTTACCAATGCTACCCCTTAACTGAGTGACCTAGGGCAAGTTACTTAACGTCTTGTAACTGCAGTATTAAATTGTCCCATGGATATTAAATCTGACGATGCTTGTAAAACGTTGTGTTTTGACCCTGGCACATAGAATTGTTCATTATTATTATTATTGGTAGTAATGTTAAGAAAAGTAGTACTATTACTAGTAGTAGTATTAATTTTTCCCTTTGGTTTTAGGAATGAGGTTTTTTTGCATGAATTATTCTTTCCTCCCTCCCTCCCTCCTTCTCTGCCTGCCTGCCTGCCTGCCTTCCTTCTTCCTTTCTCCCATCTTCCCTTTTTCTCTCTCATGTCAGCTGAAAATACCATCAATGAAATGACTCTAGAAAAAATCTTAGGTCTGGTAGAAAGAGGTGACCCTTATCTCGCAAAAATAAAGGGAATACAACTCTTAGGTGCCAAAAGACTTTTCAGAAATATAAATTCAAAATGACTCACACATCTGAGAATCTAAATTTCTCAATTCACGGTCATTGATTCGTAGGCTATAAAACTTTCATATGTCATGAGAAAAATGAAAATTTGTTTTAAAACACACCTTCAATTTTGGAAGTAAAAGTAGAGAAGTTGCCTCCGATGTAGAAAAGAACTATAATATTTCCTGATTAGAAAACAAAGATTTTTTTCTTAGATAATGAAGAAATTTAATTCTAAGGTTTTCTCTTTCACTACTTCCTGGATGTTATAACTTTAAAAAAATATATATATAAATATATATATAAAATATATATATGTATTTTTTTACAGCCTCACCCAGCACCAACACTGGGAAAAACTCAAGTTTCTCGTAAAGCTAACATGAGATTGTGACAGAGGAGAGGAGAAAATTGTTCTGGTTGTATAAAAAACAGGCTGTAAAGGAGCAAGTTTAGAGGATGGGAGACGATTTAGGAAACTTGGGCAGTCCTTAAAGCAAGACATAATGATAGCTTGCAGTATAGAGTATAAAAAGTGGTTGGATTTAGGATATAGTTTGGAGGAGAGTTGATGGAACTTACTGATGGATTAGATATGGATTAGGTATTGGGGCTGAATGATTGGAAGTAGTGTGGTGACAGTTACTGAAACGGGGAAAGTTCATGTCACAAGTTAAGTAGGTATTTGCCAAGCAGGCTGGGGGAAAATGGCATTCCAGACAGAGGCAATATCATGACCAAAGCATACAACTCATAATTTGTCTACAGTTTTGAAGAGACTGGCATGTCAATGAAAGGGGACATGTTTGACATGGAGGACATAACAGTTACTTGGGGAAGCTACGGAAGGTTGACAGATGGAGCTAGAGGTATCACGAGAGTTAGATTTCTGAGAATGAACTTTATCCTTTAGGTCAGAGAGGAATTATGAACCCTAGAAGGATTTAAAACAATCAGCCATAGGTAAAATAAATCAAAGACCTCAGAAATGAACCAGTTATGACAAAAGAATTGGTTATGCACATTGAATTAATTTGTATAGATGTCCAAAGTAAAGAACTGATAAAAGCTAGGTTATAAAATAGAATATAAGTATAAATGGTAAACTCAAAATAATATACCCAACAAGAATCAAGAGTGAAAGCGTTAAGGAGGAGTGCCAGGAGAGACAGCTCAAAGAACAATAATACTTGATTTTTAAAATACAGTTAGTGGAGATTTTTCATGACTGGTATAAAGAAAACTGCTTAAAAGTAAGGCTGTCGAGATCATATCTTACATACTTTAGACATGTTTTCAGGAGGGATCGGTCCCTGGAGAAGGACATCAGGTTTGGTAAATGAAAAAAAGGAAGACCTTCAATGAGATGGATTGACACAGTGGCTACAACAAGAGGCTCAAGCATAGCGAAAATGGTGAGGATGGTGCAGGACCAGGCAGTGTTTTGTTCTGTTGTGCAAAGGGTCACTATAGTTGGAATCCACTCGACTACACCTAACAACACCAATCGCAATATAGAAAACTGGTGGTTTGAACCCATCCGGTGGTACAACAGAAGAAAAGCCCTAGAAATCTGCTTTCATTAATATTATAGCTAATGAAATCCTATGGAACAGTTCTACCCTGTAACACATGGGCTTGCCATGAGTCAGAATTGACTCACTGGCAACTTACAACAACATATGGAAAACTAAACAAACAAAAATGATGAGAATTATAAACAAAAAAAAATGAAAAGTTGCACAAGAAACAAAATACAATTATTACTATATTGAACCCTGGTGGCATAGTGGTTAAGTGCTACGGCTGCTAACCAAAGGGTCAGCAGTTCGAATCTGCCAGGCACTCCTCAGAAACTCTATGGGGCAGTTCTACTCTGTCCTATAGGGTCACTAAGAGTCAGAATTGACTCGACGCCACTGGGTTTGGTTTTTTTGAACATCTTTAAATAATGTTAACATAATAATGAGAATACTAATAATAAATACACTAAATATTAATTTAATCTCAAATGGCAGAAAAGAAATGAAGAATGTGTGAGTGTGTGCAGGGGCGGGGAGTGGGGAGAGGACAGGACGGGGTGCAAAAACCAAATTGTCATTTTTCATGACAGAAAGTCCACAGATAATTTCTAAAATCAAAGAACCAAGAAATAGCACTAAACCGTGTTATTTGAAAATATAGGGTCGCTCACTATGAGTTGGAATTGACTCGACGGCAACAGATTTTTAGTATTTGAAAATATAAGTTAACCACCAAAATATATAGATAAAAATGTTGCAAATGGTTTAACTTAGGGTATCCAAAAAACCCACTGCTGTCAATTCGATTCCAACTCATAGTGACCCTAGAGAACAGAGTAGAACTGCCCCATGGAGTTTCCAAGAGGTGCCTGGTGGATTCGAACTGCTGATCTTTTGGTTAGCAGTCATAGCACTTAACCACTATGCCACCAGGGTTTCCTTCTTAGGGTACAAGGGAATGGAATGGGATTGGGTGTGTCAAGATTCTGCTGCTTTTCATTATTAATCCAGCAGTATTATTTGAGTTTTAAAACACATATGATATAAGATCTCTTCTGGCACACATATTTTGCTTTTAACAATTTTTCTTATATCTATGCAAGCAATGGTCCCACCTAAAGATGTGCTAGGAAAACCTGATCCTCACCTTTGGATGCACAATACCACAAACACTTTCATGATATGTCTTCAAGTCACAAAATAAAAACATTTTTAAAAATAACTATAGGAAGGCGGAGCCAAGATGGCGGAATAAACAGACGCTTCCGGCAAGCCACCTTTACAACAAAGATCCAAAAAAACAAGTGAAACAAGTATATTTGTGACAAGCTGGGAGCCCTGAGCTTCAAAGGCAAGCATAGAAAACAAACTGAGGGGCAGGGGGAGGAAGAGACGGTTCAGAAGCGGAGAGGAGTTACTGGACCTGAATTGTGGGGAGCCCTCAGGCACCATTCCCAGAGTGGCAGCAGCAGGCTGGTACTAGCATTTGGCCACAGCTTCCTCAACGAGAAGCAAACAGCCACACAGCCTACTCACACCTCCAGAACCAAAGAAGAATGGCACTCTCACAAAAGCTAAGTACTTGCATATATTTTACCGAGCCCTCCCCCACCCCCAAGATGGCTTCAGCGGATCAGTTCCCTGGGCCTGAGATAGGCACTGTTGAGCACCTAGAGCCATCCTCTTGGCTTTGGGGAAGGAACAAATTCACAACTAGGGGAAAAGATAATTTGCTAGTTCCACTAACTGGGAGACTCAGGACAGAAGCGGCTCCTGTCCAGGCATAAACCGTCCGTGGACTCTGAGTACCTTCCCCTTTTGCATGGACCTGTGTGGGCCTATTTCGGAAGAAAAGGCCCTTGTTGGCAGACTCCAACTGTTTCAGCTGTGTGGTAGAGAGTTGGGTGTTTCATGCTTGACATTGCTTTGCCTATTAAACAAGGTCCTCACCTACCCACATCAGGGACCTGAGGACTGGTACCTCCACTCAGGTCACCCAGCCACCTGTGACAGGGGTCCAAAGATAACTGGTATCTCCCAGTCCTTACAACCAAAAACATTGGCTGCCCATAGTCTGCCTGCAGAACCCACCTACCTGCACGTTCTAGGGAACAGGGAAGTGTTTTCCTCAGAGACACTTGGCGGTCGGTTCTCAGCCCCCTACCTTGTTCAGAGTGTGACCCCCTGCTACAATCAGATACTGGTATATACACCAATCACCCCTGCCCCTCTAAGACTGTAGGACAGAGCCTGTACCACACACTTGGTGATCAGCTACCTGGAAACTTGAGCTGAATTCATACAAGAAAACTGAATGGACTCCTAGACCGATATATCTGATAGCAGCTCTAGCCAGCTGGGGACACGATGACAGAGCTCCAAAGGTGAAAATAATCAAGCTAGCTCACTCAAACAACCCATAGGGGTATACCAAAACAAAAGAAAGCAAGCAGCTATGACACAGTAAGCAAGCATAAACTAATACAGTAACTTATAGATGGCTCGGAGACAACAGTCAATATCAAGTCACATAAAGAAACAGACCATGATCACATCAACAGGCTCTCGAAACAAAGAATCCAGGGATCTTCTAGATAAAAGTGCATTCCTGGAATTACCAGATGCAGAATACAAAAGCTTAATATACAGAACCCTTCAAGACATCAGGAAGGAAATGAGGCAATACGCAGAACAAGCCAAGGAACAACAAATAAAGCAATTGACGAAATTAGAAAGATTATTCAGGAACATAATGAACAGTTTAATAAGCTGGAAAAATCCGTAGACAGACTGCAATCAGAAATTCAGAAGATTAACAATAAAATTACAGAAGTAGACAACTCAGTAGAAAGCCAGAGGAGCAGAATGGAGCAAGTAGAAGCTAGAATTTCTGAACCTTGAAGATAAATCACTTGGCACTAATATATTTGAAGAAAAATCAGATAAAAGAATTTTAAAAAATGAAGAAAACTTAAGAATCATGTGGGACTCTATCAAGACAAATAACCTACAAGTGATTGGAGTAACAGAACAGGGAGGGATAATAGAAAATACAGAGAGAGTTGTTGAAGATTTGTTGGCAGAAAACTTCCCTGATAATGTGAAAGATGAGAAGATGTTTATCCAAGATGGTCATCGAACTCCACATAAGGTAGATATTAAAAGAAAGTCACCAAGACATATTATAATCAAACTTGCCAAACCCAAAGATAAAGAGAGAATTATAAGAGCAGCGAGGATAAATGAAACGTCACCTATGAAGGAGAGCCAATAAGAATAAGCTCGGACTACTCGGCAGAAACCATGCAGGCAAGAAGGCAATGGGATGATATATTTAAAAAATTGAAGGAAAAAAATTGCCTGCCAAGAGTCATATATCCAGCAAAACTGTCTCTTAAATATGAAGGTGAAATTAAGACATTTCCACATAAACACAAGTTGAGGAAATTTGTAAAAACCAAACCCAAACTACAAGAAATACTAAAGGGAGTTCTTTGGTTCAAAAGGCTAAGTGCTATGGCTGCTAACAAAGAGGTCGGCAGTTCAAATCCTCCAGATGCTCCTTGGAAACTCTATGGGGCAGTTCTACTCTGTCTTACAGGGTCGCTATGAGTCGGAATCAACTTGATGGCAGTTGGTTTGGATCGAAAATCAATAATATCAGGTAAAAACCCAAGACTAGAACACTGGGCAGAGCAACCAGAAGTCAACCCAGACAGGGAAATCCAAAAAAAGAAAAAGCGAGATTATAGAAAAAAAAAAAAGCTCAAAACAGGGTAACAGTGATGTTATTATATAAAAGAAGACAACATTAAAATAATAAAGAGGGACTAAGAAATGTAATCATACACCTTCCATATGGAGAGGAAGAAATAAAAGATAGATTTAAATTTAGAAAAATAGGGGTAAATAATAGGGTAATCACAAAGGAAACAAAGATCTTACTCATCAAAATAAAATACAAGAAAAAAATAGAGACTCAGCAGAAACAAAATCAAAAACAACAAATATGAGGAAAGAACAAATATAAAGATAATCTACTCAGCACACAAAATTAAGTGGTGAAAAGAAGCTGTCAACAACACACAAAAAAAGACATTAAAATAATAGCACTAAATTCACACCTATCCATAATTACCCTGAATGTAAATGGACTAAATGCACCAATAAAGAGACAGAGAGTGGCAGAATGGGTTAAAAAACAAGATCCGTCTATATGCTGCCTACAAGAGACACATCTTAGACTTAGAGACACAAACACACTAAAACTGAAAGGATGGAAAAAAATATATCAAGCAATCAAAAAAGAGCAGGAGTGGCAATATTAATTTCTGACAAAATAGACTTTAAAGTTAAATCCATCAGAAAGGATAAGGAAGGACACAATATAATGATTAAAGGGACAATACACCAAGAAGATATAACCATATTAAATATTTTTGCACCCAATGACAGGGCTGCAAGATACATAAAACAAACTATCAGCATTGAAAAGTGAGATAGACAGCTCTACAATAATAGTAGGAGACGTCAACACACCACTTTCAGAGAAGGACTGAACATCCAAAAAAAAAATTTTTTTTTTTTTCCAGAAAGAAGCTTAATAAAGACACAGAAGATGTAAATGCCACGATCAAACTACTTGACCCCATAGACATATACAGAACACTCCACCCAACAGCAGCCAAGTATACTTTCTTTTCTAGTGCACAGGGAACGTTCTCTAGAATAGACCACATATTAGGTCATAAAGCAAGCCTTAGCAGAATCCAAAACACTGAAAAATTACAAAGCATCTTCTCTGACCATAAGGCCATAAAAGTGGAAATCAATAACAAGAAAAGCAGGGAAAAGAAATCAAACACATGGAAACTGAACAATAGCCTGCTCAAAAAAGACTGGATTATAGAAGACATTAAGGATGGAATAAAGAAATTCATAGAATCCAATGAGAATGAAAACACTTCCTATCAGAACCTTTGGGACACAGCAAAAGTGGTGCTCAGAGGCCAATTTATATCAATAAATGCACACATCCAAAAAGAAGAAAGGGCCAAAATCAAAGAATTATTCCTACAACTTGAACAAATAGAAAGAGAGCAACAAAAGAAACCCACAGGCACCAGAAGAAAACAAATAATAAAAATTAAAACAGAACTAAATGAAATAGAAGACAGAAAAACAATTGAAAGAATTAATAAGACCAAAAGCTGGTTTTTTGAAAAAACCAACAAAATTGATAAACCACTGGCCAAACTGACAAAAGAAAAACAGGAGAAGCAAATAACCTGAATAAGAAATGAGACGGGAGATATTACAACAGACCCAACTGAAATTAAAAGAATCATGTCAGATAACTATGAAAAACTGTATTCTAACAAATTTGAAAACCTAGAAGAAATGGATGAATTCCTAGAAACACACTACCTACCTAAACTAACACAAACTAGAAGTAGAACAACTAAAAAGACCCATAACAAAAGACAAGATTGAAAAGGTAATCCAAAAAATCCCAACAAAAAATAAACCCTGGTCCAGATGCCTTCACTGCAGAGTTCTACCAAGCTTTCAGAGAAGAGTTAACACCGCTACTACTAAAGGTATTTCAGAACATAGAAAAGGACGGAATATTACCAAACTCATTCTGTGAAGCCACCATATCCCTGATACCAAAACCAGGTAAAGACACAAGAAAGGAAAATTATAGACCTATAAAACCTGCTGGTGTAGTGGTTAAGTGCCACAGCTGCTAACCAAAATGTCAGCAGTTCAAATCCTCCAGGTGCTCCTTGGAAACTCTATGGGGCAGTTCTACTCTGTCCTGTAGGGTTGCTATGAGTCAGAATAGACTCGACGGCAACGGGTTTTATATCCCTCATGAACATAGATGCAAAAATCCTGAACAAAATTCTAGCCAATAGAATTCAACAACATATCAAAAAAAATAATTCACCATGACCAAGTGGGATTCATACCAGGTATGCAGGGATGGTTCAACATTAGAGAAATAATTCATGTAATCCACCACATAAATAAAACAAAAGACAAGAATCACATGATTTTATCAATAGATGCAGAAAAGGCATTTGACAAAGTTCAACACTCATTCATGATAAAAACTCTCAGCAAAACAGGAATAGAAGGAAAATTCCTCAACATAATAAAGGGCATTTATACAAAGCCAACAGCCAACATCACCCTGAATAGAGAGAGCCTGAAAGTATTCCCATTGAGATCGGGAGCCAGACAAGGATGCCCTTTATCACCACTCTTATTCAACATTGTGCTGGAAGTCCTAGCCAAAGCAATTAGGCTAGATAAAGAAATAAAGGGCACCCAGACTGGCAAGGAAGAAGTAAAAGTATCTCTGTTTGTAGATGACATGATCTTATACACAGAAAACCCTAAGGAATCCTCCAGAAAACTACTGAAACTAATAGAAGAGTTTAGCAGAGAATCGGGATACAAGGTAAACATACAAAAATCAGTTGGATTCCTCTACACCAACAAAAAGAACATCAAAGAGGAAATCACCAAATCAACACCATTTACAGTAGCCCCCAAAAGATAAAATACTTAGGAATAAATCTTACCAGAGACGTAAAAGACTTTTACAAAGAAAACTACAGTACACTTCTGCAAGAAACCAAAAGAGACTTACATAAGTGGAAAAACATACCTTGCTCACGGATAGGAAGACTTAACATTATAAAAATGTC
This sequence comes from Loxodonta africana, assembly GCF_030014295.1. Taxonomy (NCBI): domain Eukaryota; kingdom Metazoa; phylum Chordata; class Mammalia; order Proboscidea; family Elephantidae; genus Loxodonta; species Loxodonta africana. Next base: position 33,474,500 of record NC_087347.1, on the reverse strand, counting down.
TATTCTACCAAAAGCAATCTATACATTTAATGCAATTCTGATCCAAATCCCAATGGCATTCTTTAACGAGATGGAGAAACAAATCACCAACTCCATATGGAAGGGAAAGAGGCCCCGGATAAATAAGACATTACTGAAAAAGAAGAACAAAGTAGGAGCCCTTACTTTACCTGATTTTAGAACCTATTATACTGCCACACTAGTCAAAACAGCCTGGTACTGGTACAACAAGATACATAGACCAGTGGAACAGAATTGAGAATCCGGACATAAATCCATTCATATATGAGCAGTTGATATTTGACAAAGGCCCCAAAACAGTGAAATGGGGAAAAGACAGCCTTTTTAACAAATGGTGCTGGCATAACTGGACATCCATCTGCAAAAAAATGAAACAAGACCCATACCTCACTCCATCCACAAAAAAGAACTCAAAATGGATCAAAGACCTAAATATAAAATCTAAAATGATAAAGATGATAGAAGAAAAAATAGGGACATTCGGAGCCCTAATACATGGCATAAACAGTATACAAAATATTATTAAGAATGCAGAAGAAAAACTAGATAACTGGGAGCTCCTAGAAATCGACCACCTATGCTCATCCAAAGACTTCATCAAAAGAGTAAAAAGACTACCTATAGACCGGGAAACAGTTTTTAGCTCTGACATTTCTGATCAGCACCTGATCTCTAAAATCTACATGATACTGCAAAAACTCAACTGCAAAAAGACAAATAACCCAATTAAAAAATGGGCGGAAGATATGAGTAGACACTTCCCTAAAGGAGACATTCAGGTCGCTAACAGATACATGAGGAAATGTTCACGATCATTAGCCATTAGAGAAATGCAGATCAAAACTACAATGAGATTTCATCTCACTCCAACAAGGCTGGTATTAATCCAAAAAACACAAAAGAATAAATGCTGAAGAGGCTGTGGAGAGATTGGAACACTTATACACTGCTGGTGGGAATATAAAACGATACAATCACTTTGGAAATCGATTTGGCGCTTTCTTAAAAAGCTAGAAATAGAACTACTGTACGATCCAGCAATCCCACCCCTTGGAATATATCCTAGAGGAATAAGAGCCTTTACACAAACAGATATATGCACACCCATGTTTATTGCAGCACTGTTTACAATAGCAAAAACACGGAAGCAACCAAGGTGTCCATCAACGGATGAATGGATAAATAAATTATGGTATATTCACACAATGGAATACTACACATCCATAAGGAACAGTGAGGAATCTGTGAAACATTTCATAACATGGAGGAACCTCGAAGGCATTATGCTGAGTGAAATTAGTCAGTTGCAAAAGGACAAATATTGTATAAGACCATTATTATAAGAACTTGAGAAAGAGTTTAAACTGAGAAGAAAACATTCTTTCGAGGTTACGAGAGGGGGGAGGGAGGGAGGGTGGGAGAGTGGCATTCACTAATTAGATAGTAGATAAGAACTACTTTGGTGAAGGGAAAGACAGCACACAATATAGCGGAGGTCAGCACAACTGGACTAAACCAAAAGGAAAGAAGTTTCCTGAATAAACTGAATGCTTCGAAGGCCAGCGTAGCAGGGGCAGGGGTGTGGGGGCCATGGTTTCAGGGGACATCTAAGTCAATTGGCATAATAAAATCTATTAAGAAAACATTTTGCATCCCACTTTGAAAAATAGCATCTGGGGTTTTAAACACTAGCAAGCAGCCATCTAAGGTGCCTCAATTGTTCTCAACCCACCTGGATCAAAGGAGAATGAAGAACACCAAGGACACAAGGTAATTACGAGCCCCAGTGTCAGAAAGGACCACATGAACCAGAGACTACATTATCCTGAGACCAGAAGAACTAGATGGTGCCCAGCTACAACCGATGACTGCCCTGACAGGGAACACAACAGAGAACCCCTGAGGGAGCAAGAGAGCAGTGGGATGCAGACCCCAAATTCTCATAAAAAGAGCAGACTTAATGGTCTAGAGAGTAGAAGGACCCCGGTGGTCATGGCCCCCAGACCTTCTGTTGGCCCAGGACAGAAACCATTCCCGAAGCCAACTCTTCAGACATGGATTGGACTGGACAATGGGTTGGAGAGGGATGCTGTGAGGAGTGAGCTTCTTGGATCAGGTGGACACTTGAGTCTATGTTGGCATCTCCTGTCTGGAGGGGAGTTGAGAGGGTAGAGGGGGCTAGAAGCTGGCAAAATGGACACGAAAAAAGAGAATGGAGGGAGGGAGTGGGCTGTCTTATTAGGGGGAGTGTAACTGGGAGTATGTAGCAAGGTGTATATAAGTTTTTGTGTGAGAGACTGACTTGATTTGTAAACTTTCACTTAAAGCAGAATAAAAATTATTTTAAAAATTAAAAAAAAATCTATACACATATTTGATAATTAGGCATGCAAGATTTTTTTTTTTTTTTAATGTCCATTAGTTGAGGTTTGGCTAGAATATTCTGAAACTGGATTTTGAACTATATTAACAGTAGCCTCAACTCCTCCCTTCCCTTCCCTTCCAAACTCCAAACACCAAGCCAAAACTCGTTGTCACTGAGTCGATTCTGACTCATAGCGACCCTATAGGACAGAGTAGAAGTGCTCCGTAGGGTTTCCAGGGCTGTGAATCTTCATGGAAGCAGACTGCCACATCTTTCTCCCCCAGAGTGGCTGGGGCATTTGAACAGCCATCCTTTTTGTTAGCAGCCGAGCACTTAACCACTGCACCTCCAGGGCTCCTTCCTAAGACTCCAGCTTGTTGAAATTTGAGGTTAGAATCTACTAGTTGTTCTAAGCTAATGATTTAATTTATGCTTAGTTGTTGGGCAAGGCCTTATTCACTGTCTATCCAAGTTAAAGTTTGGTGATAGAGCATTTGGATTTATTTAATCCTCTGTGCCTCCCGCCATGATGTGACCTCACGTGACCTCCATACTGGCTATGTGGGCCTTCTCTGAGGAGTTCTTCAGGGAAGCTACTATCGAATGACACTCAGGCTTTCAAAGTTCTTTCCTCCAGCAGCAGTATGCCTCTTCTTCCCCCACCCCATCCCTTCCCCACCCTTCATGGAATAACATGCCAAAACAATAGCAACCCATAATGGAGCATATGTGCTCTATATCTTTTTGCTTTGCCTCTATTAACAGGGTATTTATGTCATTCATGCTTGTAAAAATGTCTAATCCTTTAAGCCAGTTAAATTATTTGTTATATTTCCCACATGAGTGATTTCTGTGCACTATTTAATGCTACCAAACGGGAGTTCACTCTTGTTACTTTTAAATTTTAAAGTCATAGACTGTTTCATCGAGCTTTCTTTTCTGTCAAGGAAAATTGAAAATAACGTATCCTGAAAGAAGTTTTTCATTTCTTACTCATTTTATCCCCACCCCTAAATGAGTTCTTGATAATATAATCACCTAGTACATATTCAAAATACACTCACGATTTAACAATTCCTTCACTAGCTATTGAAATGGCTTAATTTATATTAAAGAGAAAAAGTTCTTATACCACATAAACTATTGCTATACAGTTTATTTTAGAATAATTTGTGGCCTTCAAAGATAATCCTGTTCATGGGAACCCCCACACCCCACAAAAAGAAAAAATTAAGAAGTTACTTTTTCTTGAATTTTATGTTTTTTTTTTTTTTTCTTCTATATGGATTCAGTGTGGTAAATGTTTTCAGTCAAGGAAGTGGCCACACTGATATTTTCCATTTTTTGCGAATTCACTGAAATTTAGGTATTTTAAATAAAAATTTTATCAAAATGCAGCTACTGGGACAAGTGTTCCCAGAGGGAGTAGACTGAGGATTCAGGGTCCAGCTGCTGGAATGTAGGAAGAGTGACAAGAATGACTATGGGTCATTAAAGTACACAGAATGTTTGATGATTCCTCTACCAGCTATTGGTATATATTAATCCATGCTAAGCAAGGAAAGGGAGGTATGTGTTCTTACATAAACTAAACTATCCCTATAAACTTTTTCTTAGAATTCTTTATAACCATGAAAAGCAAAGGAAAAGAAAGCTATATAGCCAGAAAAGCCAGTTATGATTAGTGGAAATGCAAGGGCTTATTTTAGCAGGTGTAAGTGGTCTTTGCTAAGAAAGAAAGAGGAGAGCAAGAAGAAATATAATGTAAGAAAGGAAAAGGACTTGTCAAAGGGCTAGTATTTTGGATGAAAAAAATGCAGACAGGTGACTTACTGATTACAAGTGTATGTGCTTACAGGACAACAGGACATATCTGAAATCAGAACTGAACAGAATCATCGAGGGCCTGTGGTGACTACTTATGAAAGGTAACTTTTATAGGGCATCAGATTATTAGACTTCAGTAGTTCAGAGACCAAAGTGTCCCTTTATGTTATATATTTTCCTTACGTATATTAAGAAAAAGAAAATCCGTTGCCTTCAAGTCGATTTCAACTCATAGCGACCCTATAGGACAGGGTAGAACTGTCCCAATAGGGTTTCCAAGGAGTACCTGGTGGATTTGAACTGCCACCCTCTTGGTTAGCAGCCGTAGCTCTTAACCACTACACCACCAGGGTTTCCATACATTAAGAGAGGCCCATTTAAAAATCTATAATTTATTTGATATGGAATATTCTCTTTGCAATTTATCTTATTGTTATAATTCCTCCTTAGGAAAGCACTTTGTATTTTATGATGTCAACAAAAATTACCACTATAAAAACTCCTTAAAAAAAGTTTTGATAATCCTAATAAGCTCTGATACGGCATCATTTTATACAAATTTCATTTATCTTTGTCCTTAATAAATATGGAGGTAGAGATTATTAGAATTCCCATGAAACATCCAACATGGCATAAGTTTCACTTTGGCATTGCCCGTTAAAGCGTGTCTTGGTAGGGTGTAAAAATTAAAGGTGATATATTACAATGACAAAAAAAAATTGTTTTAAAAACTAGTTAAACTATTTTTAGCATAAGGTTATGGTTAATAATGCATTGGGACAAGATGAAACTGCTTTAGAAGATTGAGGAAAAAAACAACAATAACAACACAAACAACATTACACTGCAAAAACAGGCATAAATATAGATGGGCTGATGGGAAATAAAAACCCACCTTCTACTTAGTAGCTCTGGCATGCTCTTGACTGTGAGTCCTAGTAAGACAGCTGTTTGATTGCCAGGAGAGGAGGGCTACACACAGAACTGTCATACAGTGTGGCACCATCTGGTGACAGAATGAATAAAAACCACAAAGAAAACTGATTAAATCTGCATGAATTCCATACCCACAGCCAGGAGGGGAGAGGAGAGGCAGAGAATCAAGGTAAAGGTGATGATACTCCCTCCTATTTCTCTCTCTGTCGCTCTCTCACATTTAATTCTAAAAACTACTTTCCAAATTGACTTCCTATCATCAGACTGCTGGAATATCAAATTGGAAAAAAAAAAAAATTAGGTCTGTTTATCTTTTTTAAGAATAGTAGGTGCATTTTGAGTGATTTTTAAGCTTGTAACGTTTTCCAAGAAGTCTTCGCTACCTCTTAGGACTCAAAAAGTCCTTCTTCCCTTTGTCTAAAAAGAAAAGAAAAGAAAATCCAGTATTCTTAAGACTTTATGATTTGGAGCTAGAACTAAATTTAGAGTACTACTTAATTTTAGAATTACCTATGTATTCTTAATGTGAAGTAAAGAGAAAGATGCTTATGAAGTCAGGGTAATATAATGAAAGTATATTGGAGAAATTCAGGTTAGACTAAAGAAACTTCCAGACAAATTAACTAAGAATCAACCTACTTCTCAAAGATGCCATGTGCAGTATAAGTGTAGATCAGTTCACCACAAACTCCATTCTATCAACATGAAGCCAGGACAAGAAAAGTTCTTTTGGTTTTGTTCTGGTGTGGTATAGTTTGTTTTGGTTTGCTTGGTTAATATAAATTGTCCCACTATCCTATTATTACTTAAATATTTTGTTATTATAATAAAAGAGCAATGAAGTCTGTGTTTCAAAAGAGGAATTTTGCTTTGGTATCTGTCCCTTTAAAATCAATAGATTTTCTAAATTCTCTGGCTGACCCCAAATAAAAAAATCCTGAAGGAGATGCTCCTGGCTCTCCAGAAATCCATTAGGGCTACAAGACTAAGTTAATCCTGTAAGTGTTTTACTGCCCAGCGGAGGTGCGGTGGCTTTAGTGGATTATGGTCTACCTGCTCTAATGGAATTCCTCTGAGTCAAGGTGGGCTGAGGGAGGGATCTCAACCCCCACAAAATTACTCCGCTAAAGTCTGGGGAAAGTGACCACTTTTGTTTCCCTAAACAAACTCTTCCATTTGTTTTGATTAACACATACAGTACTAGAAAGCATGGAGGATCACAGGGTAAACACAACCTGACTTCATTTATGCATTCATTCATTCACTCACTCATTTTTCAACTATATTGAAAAGATACTAAATGCCAGGTACTTTGCTAGGCAGTAGAAAACAATGGAAAAAAAAGTCCTACATGACCTCTGCTATCACAGAATCTGTAACCCAGAGATGGAGGCAGACGTTAAACATTAAACAAACATTGTCCAAGTCATTACATCTGTATTGAGTGAAGGCCTAAGAAGCAAAAGTGCTGGGTGAAAAGAGTGTATAAGGAAGGACCTAGTTTAGTAGCACTTATTGTTTTTAGAAAGCCAAAACCAAACCACTTGCTGTCAAGTCAACCCCAATTCACGGCAAGCCCGTGTGTGTCAGAGTAGAACTGTGCTCCATAGGGTTTTCAATGACTGATTTTTCGGAAGTAGATTACCAGGCTTTTTGTTCTTTTACAATTTACAAATTGCCTTCTCATGTGAAATCTCAGCAAGCCCCAATGACAACCCCGTGAGGAAAAGAGAGTAGTTACTAATATCATTTTACATATGGAGGACTGGAGGTTTGAGGGTAAGTGCCTTTTATAAGGTCACAGCTAGTGGGATGCAGTGCCAGGAGTTGAGCTGAGGACTTCCTTTCAACACTCTTTTCCCCGTATCATGCTGCCTGTCATTTTAATGCAGAGCCATTTTTGAGAATGAAACATTTGAGCAAGTTCTCTATTTTATTGGTTGTTCTCCACAGATAGTGTTCAGCAGAGAAAAGGTACTTCGTTAAAATAGGTTTTTATATTTAAATCACCTGATCAAGAGTTATCAAGCTCTTTTCAAGTTAAAATAATGGAAATCTCCGTATAAATGTCTCCCTACTTCAAAACTTAAAAGGAATACTTTAGTAAGAAATAACTCCTTCTGAGTTTTTCTGATCTTTTATTTCCCCAGAACTGAAAAACATGGACATAATTACGTGGGTTAAGTATTATGATTAGAACTGGAGAATTTCATTGCTTCAAATTTGGACTAAAGACAGGTAGTTCTACTTTCTCCTTTTTAAATGATCTTATTTAAAAAAATAATAAATACATACTTGATTTTTTGGCTCCCCACAGGTAGCACTTAAAAGTCTTGGGTACACGATTTCAGAAATTTGTTTTATGTGCTTAGTTTTTAACCAAAGGAGATGATTCTACATACGTTACCAACCTGACTTTCTAATTTTTATTCAACAGCATATGCCAAACATCCGTCTAGGGTAACCCATATAACCAAAAACCAAACCCATAGCCGTCGAGTCGATTCTGATTCATGGTGACACTGTAGGACATTGTAGAACTGCCCCATAGGGTTTCCAAGGCTGCAGACCTTTACAGAAGCAGACTGCCACATCTTTCTCCCGTGAAGCAGTTCGTGGATTTAAACCACCGACTTCTCGGTTAGGAGCTGAGCGCTTAACCACTGTATCACCAGAGCTCCTCATGGCAATACATATAGACCATCCATATTCTGTTTAACAAATGCTGAGAATTCCATAGCATATAAAAACAAAAAAAAAAACATTGCTGTTGAGTCAATTCCAACTCATAGAGACCTTATAGGACAAGGTAAAGCTGCCCTATAGAGTTTACAAGAAGCACCTGGTGGATTTAAACTGCCCACCACTACGCCACCTGCCACCAGGTTTTCCAGTATTTATATAATTTTTATTAACAATTTCCCATTGAGGTACTTTTAGCACTTTCCAATGTCTTGATATTACCAACCGTGCTCTAACACATATCCTTGTTCATGTACTTTTGTGCACATATGTAAGCATTCCTGCACAATAGGTGCCTAGGAGTAAAACCGCAAGTCAATACTTCTGTACACAGCTTTGTGAGTACTGAAATTATCCTCCAAAAATCTGGGCCATTTTACACCACCAGCAGCCATACATGTGATTGCTATCCTTCTAACGTTTGTAATCTGATGGTGAAAAATAGTATCTTCATTGTCATTTTAATTTGCATTCACTTGATTAGTAGTAACATTAAATATTGCATCACATGATTTTTATTATATGTATTTTTTTCCCTGGTGTGAATTAGCTTTTTATATCCTTTGCCCACTTCTCTATTTTTTGGTTACTGTGGATTATTTTATTTTCTTTTGATTTGAAGGGCCTCTTTACAAATTATGAATATGTGTATGTTTGCATATGTATGGGTTTGTTGAATTTTCTCCCAATCTGTCAGTTGTGTTTTAATTTAACTTAAATTGTTTTGCACTGTAGAAATACTTTACATTTTTATGCACCTGTGTTGGATATTTCTTATTTTTGTTTGGTTACTTTGTTTGTCCAACATCTATTCTACCTACTTTTGGGGAACAGGCTTATTTCCTTTTCTAGAGTTTCCTGTTCTTTATTCAATAGGTTGATGGTACCATTAGTCAAGATGCTCTGACCTCCTATACACTGTGCACTAAAATGGGATTTATATCCTCTACTGGTACTGGGTGGACAAAATTTATTTGCATTGCCATGAGCAGGACTCATTTGCTTTGCCATGGTCAGGAAATGTCTGTACCATCATAAGCCTTGCACAAGTTAACTTCCATCTGTACAGAGTACCAAATAACCTGACCAAAGACAATCAAATGTGTGCACCCCCATAGAATCAGATAATCCACAGAAGGTCTGCTAGACAACACCCAGCATTCCATTGAAAGGACACTCAGCAATCTTTTTCCTTGATTATTTCAAAAGTCTTTCACAATTTTTCCTGACATAGTTAAACTACGACCTAACCATCGAGTCATTACCACTGTTCTCATCATCTAAACCAGCCATCACAGTCAGGTGGATTCTGTAATGATTGATTCATCATGAAGATAGGTGAAATAAGTGGTTTTTAGTCTATTCTTCATTAATGCATCAATTCACTCATTGTACAATTCAATCATGTGCAAGACATAAACTTGTGTTAGATAAAAAGAACACAAACCTTTTTATATATATCCTTTAACACATATAATAGGAAAAAGTGTTATACATACACATAAATAAGTAATTTTAAATCTTCATAATTGTCCTGAGAAAACAAACAAAAAGAGGAAAACAAGGGGAAGGTAAGGTTAAGAACGGCCTCTCCATGGTGATAATACCCAAGAGATGAAAGGAGTTCACCATGCTAAGAATGAGGGCACATATCATTTTGGGTTCAATCAGGGAAATAGAACCACCATGGATATTATAGAATAAAGAATACAAAACCTAACCCACTGCCATTGAGTCGATTCTGACTCATAGTGGCTCTATAGGGCAGAGAAGAATTGCCCTAATAGGGTTTTCAAGGCTGTAATCTTTATTATATGTGGAAGGAATACACAAAGTCACTGTACCAAAAAGTATTGGCTGACGTTTAACCATTTCAGGAGGTAGCATATGATCAAGAACCAATGATACTGAAGGAAGAAATCCAAGCCGCACTGAAGGCATTGGCGAAAAAAAAGCCTCCAGGAATTGATGGAATACCAACTGAGATTTTTCAACAAACTAATGCAACACTGGAAGCACTCACTCATCTATGCCATGAAATTTGGAAGACAGCTACCTGGTCAACCAACTGGAAGAGATCCATATCTCTGCACATTTCAAAGACAGGTGATGCAGTGGAATATGGAAATTACCAAACAATATTATTAATATCACAGGAGAGTAAAATTTTGCTGAAAATCATTAAAAAATGGCTGCAGCAGTACATCCACAGGGAACTGCCAGAAATTCAAGCCAGATTCAGAAGAGGACATGGGACAAGGGACATCACTGCTGATGTCAGACGGATTTTGGCTGAAAGCAGAAAATGCCAGAAAGATGTGTTTTCTTGACTATGTAAAGGCTTTCAACTGTGTGGATCATAACAAATTATGGATAACGTTGTAAGGAATTGGAATTCCAGGACACTTGATAGTGCTCATGTGGAACCTGTGCATAGACCAGGAGGCAGTTGCTCGAAAAGAACGAGAGGATACTGTGCCCTTTGAGATAGGGAAGGATGTGCGTTCATGTTGTATCCTTTCACCATACTTATTTGATCTGTATGCTGAGCAAATAATCCAACAGGCTGGACTGTATAAAGAAGAACATGGCTTTAGGATTGGAAGAAGACTCATTAACAACCTATGATACCCAGATAACACAACCTTGCTTGCCAAAAGCGAAGAGGACTTGAAGCACTTACTAATGAAGAGCAAAGACCTCAGCCTTTAGTATGGATTACATCCCAACTTAAAGAAAACAAATCCTTGTAACTTGACCAATAAGCAACATAATGATAAACGGAGAAAAAGATTAATGTTGTCAAGGATTTCATTTTACCTGGATCCATAGTAAATACCCACGGAAGCAGCAGTCAAGAAATCAAACAATGTATTGCATTGGGTAAATCTGCTGCAAAAGACCTCTTTAAAGTGTTAAAAAGCAAAGATGTCACCTCGAGGACTAAGGTGCACCTGACCCAAGCCATGGTGTTTTCAATTGCCTTATATGCATGTGACAGCTGGACAATGAGTAAGAAAGACCAGAAAGAACTGATGCATTTGTATTATGGTGTTGGCAAAGAATATTGAATATACCATGCACTGCCAGAAGAACGAACAAATAAGTCTTAGAAGAAGTACAGCCAGAATGCTCCTTAGAAGCAAGAATGGTGATACTTTGTCTCATGTACTTTGAACACGTTATCAGGAGCGACCAGTTCCTGGACAGGGACAGCATGCCTGATAAAGTAGAGGGTTAGTGAAAAAGAGAAAGACCCTCAACAAGGTCGTATGACACAGTGGCTATAACAATGGGCTCAAACATAGCAATGAGTGTGAGGATGGCACAAGACTGGGAAGAATTTTGTTCTGCTGTACATAGCGTCACTATGAGTCCGAATTGACTCAATGGCACCTAACGAAAGAACAATCTTTATGGAAGCAGACTGCCATATCTTTCTAACACGGAGAGGCTGGTTTGTTCAAATCACTGACCTTTTGGTTACCAGTCGAGAGCTTAAGCACCGCACCACCAGGGCTGCTTTTAAAGAATAGGTCTTAAGTAATTTTGGGAGGAGTTGCAGATGTGATGGCCCAAAATGGATCAGAAAAAAGTAACTATGCTTAGCACAAGTGAAGGAGTCAGGGCTTTCAGGAAGCTAGGCGTGTCCTGCTGGAATTGGACCACAAAAGGGATAGGTATAGAAATCTGTGGAAGGTTTTTGATTCTTCAGGACTTCTGCATTTGAGTTCTCAGCTAAAATTCTGGTGGTGAGCCTGTAGTCACTGCTGATCCGCAGGACCAGCAGTTAGGAAGAAGAAAGAGACTAAGAGTGGCATAAGGTAAGACAAATAGGAAGCTTCTGGCACTTCTTGAACTGTTGTTCATCACCTTTAAACAACAACCTACTAGGTATAATGGCTGCTGTACTTCTGCCTCCCAAATTTCATGGAGAATTATCTAGTGGCCAACTGTAATCTGAAACATACAGAAATGTAGTTTCTTTTTAGCTAAATTGACACAGAAAAAAGCACCATGTTAATTTAGCATATATACATACCTCTTCTAACCATACTTACCTTCTAAGTAAAGATAATCCAAAATCGTGCTTCCATCTAGCATGACGTGAGCATTGTTCACAAAACCAAAAACATGCTAACCTTCTCTCCAAAAGTGAATACAGAAGTACTTTGTCCACATTGACATGATGTTTATTCCTTTCCTGAGTCACCTGGTTATTTAAATACTGATTATATAAGACACTGAGATGATATATGCTGCTGTGCAATACAGTTTAGGGCTTTATGGGTCACAAACCATTCTGTTCAGTTCATAGGGCAGGTAAGTGGCTTTTGGTCTCCTTAGGCTCAAAATAAGCCAAAGGTTGTTTCTCAAAAGAATGGTTATCTGCAGAGGATGGCATATTTTTTCAAAATCCTAAAGGCCTACACTACAGGGGCTTGCTAAATATCCCTAACTGCCACAAACACTTCAAACACCTTTGTATCTGCTGGTCAGATGGCCCATGGTAACCAGGATGTATTTCTAAGCATTCTCTTTTTCTGCTGGCCATTCAGAAGCTAGAATTGGAGCCTCCAGTGATTAAATTTAATATAATCCACTGTCATTCTTCAAGATTCACACGTCTTCTGCACAAACCAAATAGACAAGTTGGATGGGAATATGGTAGGAATCACCACCTTTAAGGTTATTCAATAAATGGGTTGGAGTACCTTGCCCAAAAGGGATGTATGGTGCCTCTTAATTTCCAAGACGCCCACTAGGTTTTGGATATATTTCTTAGTGGTAAGAGGCGCTAGATACAGCAACTTGTCCTTCACCTTGGAAAGGATATATTGATATGCCCTGTATGACTGGATCCCTAGAAATTTCACCATGATGTCAGGACTCTGAATTTTTGTGGATTTTCCCACCTTCTGGCACGCATGTGCCTTGTCAAAGGTTCTTAAGTACCTCTTGCTTTATTCTTCCTAGGTCCAAACAGTACGATATCATCAATTTAATGGACTGGCATGATATTCCCCAGAATGAAAATGTGACCAAAGTCCCTGAAGATGAAATTATAAATAAGGAGGTAGGACAGTGGCAGTATATTGTTGGCCCTGCCTACTGAATGCAAATTGCTTCTGATGATAGGAAGAGCTGTCTTCAGAGAGTAAAACATTCTGCAGATCAATATCTGTATACGCTGGGGCCAGGGGAAGTGCTGATTTGCTCCATCATTGAAACCATATCTGGAACAGCAGCTAAAATTGGAGTCACCAGCTGACTAAATTTAATATAATCCACTGTCATTCTTCAAGATTCATGTGTCATCTGCACAAACCAAATAGTCAAGTTGGATGGGAGTCTGGTAGGAATGACCACCTCTGTGTCTTTCAAGTCCGTAATGGTGGCATTAATCACTACAGTCCCTCCAGGAACGTGGTATTGTTCTTAGTTTGGTACTTTGTATGCACAGCCAGTTGTAGTGGCTTCCAAACGGTCTTTTCTACCATAATAGACAAAGCGAGGATTCTGCCAGTTTCTGGGTATATCTATTCTAGCTGTGCATGCTGAAACTAGGGGAAAAATCACAGAGAGCATTTGGGGACACTGTGGGTTCATTGTGAGATGGACCAGACCAATACTCCATCATCACCTTCCCTCCATGAGCCCCTATTCTGAGCAGTGGACTATAGTCATGTTTGAGTTAATGTCATTTCAGAGCCAGTGTTGAGTAATCCCTGAAAAGTCTGGCTATTTGCCTTTTTCCAATGCACAGTCATCCTGGTAAGTGGGCTCAAGTGGAAGCCTCTGAGAATGTCCTATAAGATTTTGGCTCTAGAGCAGAGTCCTTCCTCAAGATGATCCAGGCTACACTTCATTCAAGGTACACTGAGTCTGCAGACAAGTTGATGGGCAGCTACTATCTAAGGCTGCGTTCACCAGACTTAGAGCTTTTCCATTTAATAAGAATTTAGTAGGCTGCCAATAGATTTCAATTATAGGGACACCATTAATCATTCCGTTAATACCAAAGATCTCTTCAGGTCAAATTATACTGACCACCGCCTTGACTCTCCTGTCCATTATGATCACCATGCCTATATAGTCTCCGATGATTATGTGCCATCATTCGCTTGTTGTTACCCAGGAATTCCCATTATCCCCACTGAATCCCAAGAGCCCAGTTTTATGGCAACAGTTCCCCTGTCATTCCTGGCCAGCAGAGAATAGTGACCGCAGAGCTCTGGAATGCCCCTCATGAATGTATTTCTTGTAGCCTTGTATAGCCTTGGGAAAGCATATGTCCTCTGGACCTTCTCAAGGTAACATAATTAAGAGGTGGGTGGGCTGGTCTTACATAATTAATCCACTCTAGCATTCCAATCTCCCTAAGCTGTAAAGGATACCTTCCTTTACAGTATACAAGAAAGCCCTAACAATACAGCTTTATATAGTTTAGAATATCTTCGGGTCCAAGTTTCAGTCAATAAGCCAACCAAACAGTCAAAGACAATTCCCTGGTTCTCGGGGTGACACTGTGAGTTCAGAATCTCTGTGTAGTGCACTCATATCTCCAAATTCAGCTTGATGCAACATTATTTCTTCCCACTCTGATCCAGCGTCCTTAGCTGCCCCAACTTCATAATATTATTTCTCCCCTTTTTCCAGCACATTTAAAAGCAACCAGTGAACTCCATTATTCACCTTATTTTCACCAAAATGTTCTCTGGCAGCAATTGGTCATCTCTAAGCCAAGCCTTGCCTCCTAGAGACACTTGGTTATAGGTATCAACAAGGAGTAATTCCCGTCACTGCAGCCATGAACCACTGGTACCCCTTTTACTACTGGCAATGGGAACATTGATGCCCTTAAATCAAATAAGATCAGAGAACCAATTTCAGATATTCATCTTTTAGGTTCTGTTGCTCTAGAACTTTAAAGGTTCCATTACCAATATACCAATTAGTGTTTAATCAGGAAAACAGAAAATGATGATATTATAGAATAAGTAATTTTCTGTAGGAATTATGGCTTATACAATTATGGGAGAAACTGAGGAAGTAAGATCCAAAAAGGATCATTTAAAAAAAAATCACTAACCATCCTGGTGTGACTAAATGAGCTCAGTTGTCAGAATCTCTGCTCGCCCAGCTGCTGGAGAAAACTGTGAAGGAGGCTGCTGTAGAAGTCTATGGGAAGTTTGTTATCCCTCATGGCTACTGTTTCTGTGATTTGACAGCAAAGCATTTGGCAGTGGGCCTGGCATAGCTCGTAGTCAGCAAGGTCAGCAGCTGGGAAAATGAACTAGATACGAAGTGGGAAAGTCAAAGAAGCATGTGCGTAAGTCCGGAGGCAGGAAGTAGTTTGGCTTGAGGAGGAGAAGAAGAACAGTGCAGTTGGAAGCAGAAGAAAAGAGTAGAAGAGTAACTCAGGATAAGGTGAGAAATAAAGAAACCAGCCAGATGAATTAGAGCCTTATAGGAATTTGTAAGTTATTCTAAGTGCATTGGGAAGCCACTAAAGGGATTCTTAAAACTTCCAAATGCAGTAGTTCTTGCTATCGTTAGATTTTCTTACTATGTGCCAGGGATTATGATAAACATTTTACATAATCATTATGCTGCTAACATTTATTGAGCACCTACTCTGTGTGAGACACTGTTCTGGGTGCCAGAGATTCCACAGTGAATGGAAAGATGTGGGCAGTCTTTTCAAGAAGGTTATTATCTAGTAAGCATTGCTGCATTTAATTCTCACAATAGATGTGTGAGATAGGAAACTGAGGCATGGTGTAGGGGTGTGGTTAGTAAATTGCCTAAGGTTCTCCAACTAGAAATTTACAGGGTAAGTATCTGGCTGCTGATCAGTCATATTCCCAACTTTGCTCTTAAGCAGTATTCTATCCGCTTCCAATGCTGTTACGTAAACACTCAGGAAAAACTCGGGGGATAAATCACTAGGATGTGATTAATTTCTTAATCTCTTCATGGCCCTCAATTCTCTATGCCTATGTCAATCTGTACCTGTTAGGTTATAAATTTCACTTGAGCAAGGAAATGAGACAACCTTGAGTATGTGAAGTGTCCTTTGCAGAATTCAGAGCAATTAAGCTCACCAGCTTTCTCAGTTTATTATGTGCATGGTGTATGCTGAGCAGGTGCTGGGCTGTCCATCATGAGATTCGAAGTTCTGCATTATATTGGACATGCTCACTGGGATGACACATCCAATTTGGTGGCTTCTTAGTGAAATCACATTTTTTTGTCATGTTCCCTTTCCTTATACAGTAGGTGTAATTATAAGTACAATTACAAAAAAAAAAAAAGTTAAAAAAAAATTTCTTACTGACTAAGAAAAAAAGGAGTTAATTTAATACTGAAAACTTTGAACAAGTTTGGATAGATAAAAAATCTAAATTTGGTTGTCATAACTGTCAGGGCATTTAGAAACCAAATAACTCACGCCCTGCTAATTGCTTTTACGTTCATTTATCCAAGAGATGTGAGTCATGTCTCATAGAATCCTAATTATGAATGACTTACCGGTACACTTTGCTGATGACAGAACTCTGTGTTAGTCTTACAGAAACTTTCCAAGATGTATTCCTTTCAAAATAATTTTAACTTTCTCTGATTTTTTGTTCATCTAATAAACCTGTATCTTTTCTCAGAAATATATGGCCTCATAACCCAATCTTCCCTGTCTTTCTTTCTTTCCTGTAGCTAAAAGGTTGTTCAGAAGACAGGAAAATTGAGTTTCAGAACTTTTTGCTGTAGAGAGTGTCGATGCTGAGATGACAGATTAATCTACGCACATGCTTGCTGAACCTCTGTCTTAGAAGCACTGATTCATTTCAGGAGGGATCCAAAACACCATAAAAAACAATAGGGACATAAAAATCCACGCTTTGCATAGTTGAGTCTCCTAAAAAATGAAGAGAGGTCACCACATTCCAGAGGGATCAAGAAGTTGGTATTATATCACTATTAAGAGTTTAGATATATTTCTCTTATTTGGACGTTATATATGAGGAACTATTCCAAGACTGAGGAGGGAGAATTAATATAAATATATTTCGCAGAATACACAGGTTTAAATATTTGTTTACACAAAAAGTCTGTCAATTCAAATGTTACCAACACAGCCTCAGTGTTTTACACACACACACACATACTCACACAGGTACACTCATTCAGTAACAAATAACGTTGATTGGTCCTTTCACATTTGACAAAGCCCTAACTGAAGAGTCCAGGACAGCACTGAAATTGTCGACTTCACTTAACCTCTGAACTACCATGCCAGTGTTTCCTCTCCATCCCTAGGCTTAAATCAGTCCTGGCAAGTAGATGCTCAAAGTATTTGGCAAGTATTTCTTTGAACAACCTTTCTTTTACGACATCAGCTTGTCCATTACAGGGACCGTGCTGTGTCATCTCTCTGAAATATTAGGCACGAGGGTGACTTCCTAAGAATTAAGTGATAGGGTCTAATCTTTGACCATTTCGAAGAAATTCTTGAGATCTTCTATCCTACATATCTGAGAGTTTTACATTAAGGAAAGCTTGGCACACAATTAAAACAGAATTCAAGTATTTATTCAGCATAGGGAGTGGTAGTACAAGCTGTCTAGAACATTATTCCAAATGGGAGGCTCCAGCAATAGGGATCAATCTTTCTGCTGAGTCAAATGTTGGCTTCTTGTCTAAGAACCTTGATATATGGGCATCAGCAAGGGCTATGTACAACTATAGCTTTTGTTCAGTGCATATCTTGCCAGTAGGCATTAGTAAAAATCTTCAATTATTTTTTCTTTCAATCAGCAACTTTCCTGATCTCATTGCCATTAATATTTCTGCATTAGCATAAATGTGTTCCTTCAAATGTACCCCAAGATTTTATACGTAACAAAATGCCTGTTTTACAAAAGTAGAAATAAGAGCATAGATAGATAGCTTAAGGTCATAGCACTTATCAGCAGGTAGAATCTACAAGGAAACAATGCCAATCACATTATCTTAACTGCCTGCAATAAACCACACCCTTCTGAAAATGCAGTCATAGGATAGGACTTGAACTCAGGCTTCGTGTGATTTCTTTATGATATAAAGAATTCTTAGGAGCTTAATTGATTTCTTCCAGATCGAGTCCTACTGCTTATTGATACAGGGAATTTCATTACATTTGTAAAAGACAGCTGTCACATCAAACTACCACATTATTAGAAATTGCCCTGTTCTCAGTAGTATACATTCCTTCCCTCACATCCCTGCTCATGCTCTTCCTCCTGTTTTATTCTGAACCAAGAAACAAGTGTATTGTGACACGGACAATAATTTCCCTATAATGCAGGGATTATCAACACTAATCTAAGTCACCCTTGGCAACTGTGAATTCCTCATGGTAGAGGGGGGATTTATTGTGATCAAAGATGTAGGAAACTGTCTTATGTACATCCATAGACATGGCAAGAATCCGTTCGACAACTCTGGTAGATAGTTTCACTTCCGTATATTGATAGGGAAATTAAAACCTTACTGCCAGGGTCCTCTTATTACAGGGAGTTCATTTCCTAGAGCAATAGTTTATTAGCTGTATTTCAGACTCCAGTTTGTACCAGGGTCAGGAACCAGGAAGCATGGAGTTAAGTAAACTGCAATCAGTAAGGCAGGACTTGGTTTCCAAGCTTCAGGACAGGATCAGACAGGCTGAGAACCAACCCACAGAGCATTGTGCTTCCTGGCTATGAGATTATTGGCCAATCATAGGAGCTCAAAGCCGAGCCCCTTGTAGGATGAATTGAGTGGGAGAACAGGGGGCAAGTTTGATGTTAACACAAAACAGGCTGAAGACACAGGTATAAAAAAACTGTATTCACAGTTTTTTCAGGAGGCCACAGATTACAAGGAGGTCATGAAGGTCATGAATCTGATAAATTTTGACCACTGGATAGGAAATGGCCTGGATCAATGATTCAGATTAATTAAACATCTTTAGGCATGGGCTGGAAATATATTGGCAATGATTGACATCAAAGTTAATTCTTTTCATAGATAAAAATGGAAGATTACTTATCTATACAGGGAAAACTTTCACTCGTTCCGAAACATAAAGATAAAACTGTAGAGCTTTATTAATGCTAATATGTTATCTTAGAAAAAGAAGATCAGATTTCACAATCTAATGAGTAAAATTGTAATAAGGAATATTTCTGAAGGTAGTTAAATGAGCAACGGCATACCTATATGCTCTATTTTTTCTTTACATCTCAGAATATAATTTTTAGAACACCTCAGATACAGTATAGAAAAAGATTTTAATTAATTCATTCATCTGTGCCTCCAACAAAGATCAGCTCTGGATTTGAGAAATAGATTTGGGGATCATCAGCCAAAAAGGAGTCTTTGAAATTATAAATCTTAGAAATAGTGTACCATAATTTCGACTCCAATAAATTGTAGATCCAGCAGTGTTCAATGCTACAAATAGCCTAAGCAAAATAGCATTAGAGAAGTGAACTTTGAATTTAGTGACACAAGAAATAATTGGTGACTGATAAGAGTAGTCATTCCAGTGGAGAGCTGGGGACAAAAGCTTGCTTGTAGTAAGCTCAAGACAGAGTGTGAGACCTTACAGATATCAAGTATAGTCAACACTTCCAAGGACTTTGTCTAAAATGGGAAAATGAATGGGACAGTAGCAGGGGCCAGTGTGCTGGACTGAGTAGGGTCAAAAGATGGCTTTTTAAGATGGGAGAATAGTATCATGATTATATGCAGATGAGAAATATCCAGCAGAGGTGAAAATTGATGCTACAGGCATCAACTTCAAGTCGGTTCCAACTCATAGCAATCCTATGCACAACAAAATGAAACACTACCCGGTCCTGCACCATCCTCAAAATCATTGCTATGATTTTCCTGCCTCTACTGTATCAATCCATCTCATTGAGGGTCTTCCTCTTTTTCTCTCACCCTCTGTTTTACCAAGCATGATGTCATTTTCTAGGGACTGGTTCCTCCTGATAACATGTCCAAATTATGTGAGACGAAGTCTCACCATCCTTGCTTCTAAGGAGCATTCTGCTGTATTTCTTTCATGACAGATTTGTTTGTTCTTCTGGCAGTCCATGGTATATTCAATACTCTTCACCAAAGCCATAATTCAAAGGCATCAATTCTTCTCAGGCCTTCCTTATTCATTGTCCAGCTTTCACATGCATTTGAGGCAACTGAAAATACCATGACTTGGGTCAGGCACACCTTAGTCCTCAATGGGACATCTTTGCTTTTTAACACTTTAAAGAGGTCTTTCGCAGCACATTTACCCAATGTAATACATTGCTCGATTTCTTGACTGCTGCTTCCATGGGCATTTATTATGGACCCAAGTAAAATGAAATCCTTGAGAACTTCAATCTTTTCTCCATTCGTCATGATGTTGCTAATTGGTTCAGCTGTAAGGAATTTTGTTTTCTTTATGTTCAGGTGTAATCCGTACTGAAATCTGTACTCTTTGATCTTCATCAGTAAGTGCTTCAAGTCCTCTTCACTTTCAACAAGCAAGGTTGTGTCATCTGCATAATGCAGGTTGTTGATGAGTCTTCCTCCAATCCTGATGCTGTGTTCTTCTTCATATTGAGGCAATAGAAAAAAAAAAAAAAAACCCTGCTGCCGTGATATTCCTGAGTATGTGAGAGGGGATAGGATCTCCGTCCCAAGTGGAGGGGTTGTTCCCTGCTAGAAGGCCAGATAGTAATAGCAGAAAGGACTCTCAATAGATAGTAGTGAATGAATTTTAAAATACTTTGTATATTCTTTCTCAGGATTTTAATATTTCACTGTTCTTTTTCATATATATGTATATATTTCATGTTTCATACTGTACAAACATACACACACCCCTACTCTCTCCCCACATACATACATAAACTTTAACTTGCTCTTTAGTAGAAGAGGTAATTTAAAACGTAGTTCGAATTTATGTGGAGTAAATGAGCATCTTGAGGGAATGAACTTTCATCCATTAATGTTAATGGGAAATATAGGGAGACTATGTGAAAGGCAAATTGTGAAATTGTGTTTTGTCTAATACTGCTACAAACTATCCTCAAATTAAGACATAGGTAATAAAATAGCCCACAATACAAGCGCACAGAGACTAGCCCTTTCTTGAGATACTTGTTTAGATAAGAGGATCCTGAAGCAGGTAGGAATATCTAGGGTGATAGAAAATAATTTTCTCCAAATAGTGTACATTCTTTAGGCCTTTTTATGAAACGGACTGCTTGACTACATGCAGACTGATAATGTGATGATAATAAACATTCGGTGCATTATTACCAAGGAGATAAGTATCACACCATTTCATTAGAGAAAAGATTTTATATGTTTGAGCTTTTCAATGAGTGTAGGATCAGTTCCTCCCATGTGAATCATTTTGACATTTAAAGAGTTCATGGAACCAAGAGAAAGGTAAGGCCCATTATTGTAAAAGGAAAATGTCGTAACCCTCATGGAATGTTCCTGGACTTCTGCCATGCAGAGGAAGGGACTTGCAGGGGATAGCAATAGGGAATAATAGTCACCAAGGTGATGGGTAGCCAGTCCAGCCACTTAGGGTTTGGCATCATCAAGGCAATGAAGTGTCAGGCTCTGTGCAAGTTGGGCTCTTGTGCTAGTAGTCCTGACTACGTTCTATCATCATCTCCACAATGTGTGCTCCAAAGGGATTAAGAGACCCAAGCCCTTCCTTTGCTCACTCCCCAAAAGAGTAAAACAGACTCTGGTAAATATTTGTTTAAGAAAGATCCTCTCTGATAACTGAACTGGGTGCCTTTTCAGAGTAACCACAGAGGTTTTGTCTGGGTGGACTAGGAGGAGGTGGTTAGCGAAGGGAAGTTGGGTGTTACCATGGAAAGCTGGAATCTTGCTCTACTGGTGTGTTAGCCTCTGCCACTTTGGAATCTTTTAATTGCCACAAAGCCCCATTTCTGGGTAAACACAATGAAACTCATTTTGAAAGGAGGAGGGGAAAAGGGCAAAGAACAGAGAAGCAGCCTTCCTATTCAGGGAAAATGGTAGGTAACTAGCACTTCACAGGCTGAGAAGGTTTTAAGTTCCCCCAGACTTAAGGCTTAGCAGGGCCCCTCCACAGTGTCATATGTTCTTTGAGAGAATGAAAATGTCATATCTGAAGCTGCGATAGGGCACATAAAAAGACCCAACACATTCAGAATTACTAATTCTAATGCTCAAACTGCCACATTGAAAGAAGGGGGGAGGGAGGACTACCTCAAGTGTCTTAGTTACACATGGCATTTCTGGCCTAAATTTTATTGAACAGTTTGTTTTATTTTGTTTATTTTTTACTGAAAACATCTTGGAAAAGGAAATTAATTGTCCACCTTTTTTGTCAAAGCCCTCGTAGCCCACAAGCCAGACTAGACAGCTTGGGCTTAGTTCACTGCCACTGGCTAAATTTAACACTTCAGCTTTCTTGTTCTTGAGTATGAAGGAGAACAGCAATCAGAAGTGCTATGCTCTAGTTCATTTTAATCCAATTTTAATTATAGCATAAACATAATACACACAGCAATGGAGTGATTTCCATGGATTGTTCTGGCAGGTATCAGCTTGTTTCCAACCGATTGACTTTCTTTCTTCCCCCCACCTCTTTTTTTTTCTCCTAAAGGAATATTTCATTTGAAAGCCCATTGCCCATCTCATTAAATACTTTTCTAAGGTATTAAAAAAAGTTTTAAATTTAGAACAAGCTAGGCAAATCAAGCACGTTCTCTTTTTTTTAAACCTGATGCAAAGATAAAGTAGAGATTTTAAAAGTTTTCAAAAATAATTAACATTATATATTTGCAACCTATTTGCTTTTTAAATTCTTATTTCACAAAGAGGAAAATGAAATTATGATATTAAACAATTACAATAAACAAATAACAGGAACTCAAATGCAATGATTTTCAATTTCATTACACATGGAGACTCTCCAATTATTTCTACAGTATTGTATTATTAATTTACATGGCGCCAAAGAAACCAAACCCATTGCCTTCAACAATTCCATCTCATAGTGACCCTAAAGGACAGAGTAGAACTGCCCCATGGGGTTTCCAAGGCTGTAAACCTTTATGGAAGCAGACTGCCTCATCTTTGTCCTGTGGAGCCACTGAGCGGGTTTGAACTGCCAGCCTCTCGGTTAGCAGCCAAGCACTTTAACCACTGTGCCACCAGCGCTCCTTACATGAGCACAAAGCTTTTTAATTTATCAATCTGTGAAATCTCATTATTCCCATTAAGGGATAAGAGATCAAGTGACTTGCCCAAGGTCATAGAGCTAGTGTGTTGTGAAGGCCTCCTGCTCCAAATCTAGTTAGTAATCCTTATGCTACAAACACTACCTGAAATTCTCAGTATTCCTCATTTTCATATTTTTTCCCATTTCATCGTTTTACTTACTGCACAGAAAAGAGCCTAATCTTAGATTAGAATATCATTTGGTCCAAATTTATTGTGTATGCCATTTCTCTCATCACGTATTTCTAAAGAGAGCTTAACTTACTCGGAAAAGTTTAACTTATTCAGTTAACATGTGTTTCACAGGTTATTTAATTTTTCCTGGCCTTGATTTCTAAATCTACAAAATGAGAATCATAACTGTAACTCTTTAAAAATTTAAAATTGAAACAATGCATTCTCATCACTATGCTTTACTGTTAATTAGAAAAGAATCACAAGTATTTTATTATTTTAACATTACTATTTTTTTTTTAAAGAGCTGACAACATTTTACTGTAAATGTCATTAATAGCCTAGGCTTTTATCCAACATAATTTGGAGGTGCTTTAGCAAGTGAGAGGGACAAGCAGGAAAAGTTTTTCTTCAAAAATAAAAAGGATTAATAAACATTATACGAGAATAAAGAATTCTGTATTTTCCTACCACGTGATAATCAGCAGGAGGAATTAGCAAACTTTTAATTTTTTTTTAAATAATTACATTTTGGGATGCTGCAAAATTTCAAACTTAGCTTGACCTTTTGGTGTTTGAGTTTGTCTACTTTTGGCATAAAGATAATTTCCTGACTTTAAAGACATCAGGCAAATCATAGCAATGAACATTTTAATTACTCAGTTGCATAAATAACTTGAAAACATATGGAGTCAATTTCCCACACAATATTTATTGGTTAAAAAATTGTGAGATAAATGGCTTCACTAGTCATACATTCCATTGCTTGAACTTCAAATTTCACAGACTTGGAAGTAGATTCCTGTTAGACCTGAAAAAACTCAGAGAGCAGACCACAATCCCCACTGCTGATAAGAGCTGATTCAAGCATTATTACCTTACATGACAATCAGTTTGTATCTACAGAGTATATTTAACTTCATCACTGCATTTCTACACCCCTGATCACACACTCAGATTAGTACTCTTTACAAGTGATACCACAACCCTGCAAGGCGAATCAAGCACTCTACCATCCACAGAATATCAAAGAAAGTCAAAATGTATGATGTGGGGCAGTGCTCACTCTGCATGAGCTTTTGATGAGTAAACAACCCCAGTTAATAATAAAATCATATTGTGAAGGCCACCATTCGTCAACTCATCAATTCTTATTGTCTTCTAAACTTCTCCTCTATATCATTTTCACTACTTGTTTTCTAGGTGTGAGTTCCATGTCATTGAAAGATATAACCCTGCTGTTCTCACTCTCATTTTGCTGTCACCTCACTTAATAGCACAGAGCATCATGTGGCCTGCGTGGGAGTATAGCAATTGATATGAAAAAGCTAGTGGGAGGACATTACAACAACAGTTATGTTGAAATGAAAGCTTGGCATACATACAAAACCATCTTCCAAATCTTTCCCTTTTCCAATTTCGGCGCTGCGATCATATATTATTACTAACATTCATTTTATGTTGTTATCCCTTCGAGTGATTTAATTTTGTGGCATAGCCCAGCCCATAGGAACTTAGCAATTCATTTTATTTCAATTGTTTTACCCTTAAAACAGTGAAGCAAGGTTGATAATTATGCTAATAACTCATCACCAAACTCAATAGGGATAGGAATGTCAGCAGCCACAGGATTAAAACTTCTTTTGTGTTGGCTTGTTTGCACTTATGTTCACAAATGACATTCCTGTTATCATCAGAAAGGGTCAGATGGACAGTTTAGAAGATATCATTTAGAGTTCTTTTTTTTTTTTTAATGAGATGCTATGTTTTATCATACATATCATGCTCCTGTAAGGTTGCTAGGAGTCGGCACTGACTCCATGGCAATGGATTTGATTTCTTGGTTTGGTATCATACTCCTCATATCCTTTTCTTATTATGACTTTTAACTATACTTTTTTATTTTATTTTTTTTTTTTGAGCTGGTTCCTAGTTAATTGTTTCTTTTTTTTTTTTTTGAGCTGGCTTCCAGTTAATTTTTTCTTACTAGTGATGGAACGTCACTGACGATATTTCTTAACTTAAAGCTCAGAGAATAGTTCAGAGTTCCCAGGAGATTCATCAGTGGTTGTGGCCATGAGATGATGCAGGACTCTTTCCAGCTCTGCAGTCTTCCAATGGATCACATCGCCTATTTGAAGAGAATGCAGCTATGTGCAGCACACACACATAAAAAGTACACCCTGAAAAGATAAGTGGATCCAAATTCAAGCTTTACCAATTCATGCTTAAATAACCTCTAATGAGTTATTTACCTTTCTGAAGTTGTCTCTTTCTCTCTCCAGCTATAAAATGAAGATAATAATATCAATTTAAAAGGAAACTTTCTTCTTTAGGGAAACCAAATCTAGAACCCAAAAGTTCAGCCATGGTGTCTTAGTTATCTAGTGCTGCTATAGCAGAAATACCACAAGTGGATGGCTTTAACAAAAAGAAGTTTATTTTCTCACAGTAAAGTAAGCTAAAAATCCAAATTCAGGGCATCACTTCCAGGGGAAGTCTTTCTCTGACTGTGGGCTCTGGAGGAAGGTCCTTGTCCTCAATCATCCCATGGTCGAGGAGCTTTTCAGGAGCAAGGACCCCAGGTCCAAAGGATGTGCTCTGCTCCTGGTGCTGCATTCTTAGTGATATAAAGTCCCCAACTCTCTGCTTGCTTCCCTTTCGTTTTCTCTCTTGATGCCCCACCCTAGGGAAATGCTCTTTACATTGGATCAGGGAAGTGACCTGAGTAAGGTGGTGTTACAATCCCACCCTAATGCTCTCAACGTAAAATTACAATCACAAAATGGAGGATAACCGTACAGTACTGGGAATCATGGCCTAACCAAGTTGATACACATATTTTTGGGGGGATATAATTCAATCCATGACACATGGGAAGAGAAGCGAATGGGTAGGAGACCAAGCTACTCTGGCATTTCCCCCAGTTTTACCCATCTGTGGGGTTGGCTTGCTTTTACTACCATTGCCAGCACCATGAGGGTCCTTTCAGGGTTTGCTTTTCTTCTTAAGTAATTTGGAGTGGTTACAGCCTCTTGTTTCCCTTTAGCATAGCAGAGGCAGGCTGAAATCTTCCAAGAGACTTCACTATTAAGAAAAACACAGGGCCAGGATGTCTTGGAGGGTGCCTTTCTGTGGTGGCTCATTTGATGACATCCTCCATACAGAAAAAGGCCAGAAATTAGAATGCAAAAAAACCTAGGAAAATAGGGTTAACCCAGGAAGCCTAACCTGTAGATTCCTCAAAATGGCATTTGGAGTAAGATAGATCTTATCAGGGTTAAGTTCCAGCAAGCAGTACCTGTAGAATCAGAAACCTGCAGTGTATAAACCAGACTTCTGCCATGCTTTTTGTCTTCTTTGAATTTGTGTCCTTCATATTTTTCTCTTACTATTTAGTAAAGTCCCTTTGAAAACAGCAGCCTAGAAAAGACAAAAATTCCAGTTGTACTAATATAGGGAATTTTTACCATGTATGGATGCCCAGGCTATCCGTGGGTGGTGCAAACAGTTAAGCACTGGGTTACTAACTGAAAACTTGGAGGTTGGAATCTACCAAGAGGCACCTTGATAGAAAGGCCTCGTGATATACTTCCAAAATATCACAGCCTTTGAAAACCGTATGCAATGCACTTCTGCTCTGAAACACATGAATTATCCCGTTACTGCCAAGTTGTTTCTGACTCATAGTGACCCTATAGGACAGAGTAGAACTGCCTCATAGTGTTCCCAAGGCCACACTGCTACATCTTTCTCCTGACGAGCAGCTGGTAGGTTCAAATCGCCAACCTTTCAATTAGCAGGCAAGCATTTAATCACTGCACCACCAGGGCTCCTCACTGAATTATACTGCTCCCTAAAATGTGTCATATCATGTGTTCTTTTTTTTATTATTTATTTTCTTAAAGTCCCAGAAAAACCCTTCAGTGTCCACAGCAACACAATAAGGAAAAACACTCCTGTAAATGGTATTACTCGTGCCGGCTGGTAGAAGCAGGGAAAAGCGAATCATAGCTACCAATTTATTTCCTGATTCAAAAAGTGACTCACTATGTACCTTTGTGAACATTGCTTAACCATTTAACATTCTAGTTTCTACAGCTGAAAAACAGGGGTAGTATTTGTCCACCTTACAATGGCAAACACTCTAGAAATTAGAAAAAAAAAATTAATCTTGTATCAAGGGACAGTAAAGCTGGTTTTTCATGTACTTGAGATATCACTGACACATTCACAAAACAGTTTCTGCCAAAGTTGTGCAGTTAATGCTTCCAGATCACCTCCCTAAACACCACGCTTTTTATCCTGCACTGAATCAGAAAGGTGATTGCCACAGGGTGTGTTCAACATGACTGATAGGCCACATCATGCAGCCTGGATCATCGCTGAAGCCAGGGTACTTTCTGTGTGGTTGTCAAGGAAGACAAAAGTCAACAGAAGGAAAAGATCCAAATGGTGGAAATAAACTTTCTCCTTGCATTTTGATTCCAGAAAATATGCCTAAAATTGTGAATGAGCCAATTTCATTTCCAGTCTTGCTATCACAAGATACAACTGTTCTGTTTCCGTCATATTCTGGATCCCATAAATGAGGGACAGCATGCAGATTTCCTCCTCCGTGCTTTGTTTATTAGCTTCCTCTACTCCTTATAAGGTTTTTGTTTGTTTGCTTAGTGATTATTTACAATGATTAACTCAGAATCTTCCAATATCTTTCCTTGGAATACCAATATCTTTCCTCATTATTCCTACAGGTAGCAGTAATTGCAGTCCATTAAACCAGAGTCTCTGTACTTCAAATGATTCCCTCTAAAATCATCGATTGCTGATAAGAAGCTTTTTTTGCTAAGTGACAAGTTCCAATACATCTTAACTAGGTAGGGACAGAATGCTCCTACTATAAAGAGGTGCCAAGCAAGCAGTATCAAACTATACGATTTTCTCCTTTGGCCAAAGTCCTCCTTCCACCAGAATTGGTAATTGTCTTGGTCATCTAGTGCTGCTATAACAGAAATACCACAAGGGGATGGCTTTAACAAAAAGAAATTTATTTCCTCATGGTAAAGTAGGCTAAAAGTCCAAACTCAAGGTATCAGCTCCAGGGGAAGACTTTCTCTCTCTGTTGGCCCTGGAGGAAGGTCCTTATCCTCAATCTTCCCACAGTCAAGGAGCTTCTCAGGTGCAAGGACCCCGGAGCAAGGATGTGCTCTGTTCCTGGTGCTGCTTTCTTCATGGTATGAGGTCCCCCTGTCTCTCTGCTCATTTCTTTCTTTTATATCTCAAGAGGCTGCCTCAAAACACAATACAATATTGTAGATTGAGTCCTGCCTGACTAACACAACTGCCACCCATCCTCCCTCATTAACATCATAGAGGCAGGATTTACAACATATAGGAAAATCATACAATGCCAGGAATCATGGCCCAGCCAAATTGTTACACACATTTGGAGGGGGGGACACAATTCAATCCATGACAGTAACTGACTCAAAAAGCCAATGGGGTTGACACACAAGACTGGAGAAAAACAGGACTCCTAATTGAGAAGTAGTGGAGAAAAACAGGTCTATCTGGAAAACAATCAAGATTTTGCATTGCAAAAACAAAGCATATGTTTCCAGATGAAAACACTTTACACTTGGAAAAATAATTAGATAAAAATAATGTGGCTTCACTCAAACACCAGGTACCCATTGTAAACACCAAAGGACGTTTCTCAGCTTTCTATGGAGCTGTGATTTAATGCTGCTGCTTTCAACGCTTAGTGGCTGCCCTCCACTGTAAAGCTAGGAATTTGTCTTTAGCTTCACTGCCCACCACTGCACGTCAGAACAGTGTTGTTCATGTTCACAGTCATGTGGCAAGAAGTATGGACATCTGAGTATTAAAAAAAAATTAAATCAGCACGTGAATAGAAGTAAATAAAATGGGATGTCCAGTTTGTATTGCGTGTTAGGTCAAGATGTTTAGGTATAGCCAACAAGGTATAATCTACCCAGAAAACTTAGATATTTCTTCAAGGGCAATTTTGTTCTACACCAACGTCTCCAATCGCCTTTCCTTAAAATATGTGAGATGTTATTTTGTATTGCCAAAAACAATTTCATGTTTGAGAATTGCCGCTTACTGCATCTCTGTCCTGGAAATTTCTAATAAACGTTAGCTTATTAAAAAGGAAACTTGGTAGCGCATTGGTTAAACGTTTGGCTACTAACCAAAAGGTTGGTGGTTCAAATCCATGCAGTCACTCTGTGAGAGACAATCTCGTGATCTGCTCCCATAAAGATTACAACCTAGAAAACCCTGTGGGGCAGTTCTACTCTGTCACACGGGGACGCTATGAGTAGAAATCAACTTGATGGCATCTTAAAAAAAAAAAAACCTTATGAAAAACTCAGAAGTTCCATAAGAGGCAGTAAAAAACCAAAACAAAACAGTTGTGGTTGAGTGAAGCCCTACTCATGGCGACCCCATGTATGCAGAGTAGAACTGTGCTTCAGAGGGTTTTCAATGGCTGTGACCTTTCAGAAGTAAATCACCAGGCCTTTTTTCCAAGGCGCCTCTGAGTGGCTTCGAACCACCAACCCTTCAGTGAGCAGCTGAGCTCTTACACTACTCTGGGACTCCCACAAAGCGCAGCAACTTTCATTAACTCAGTCATCTCCAGAATTATTTAACCAAGGAATACTTCCCTGTACCCCCCGCCCCCTGGGGCTATCTAATAGAAGCTCTTAGACCCTCTGACACTGTTTGGAAAATATTATTCTATATATATATTTTTCGATCCCTTTAATGGGGGACTGAACTTCTGAGTCTACTCTTTTGTAAATGATTCTTTCAACTACTTCTAAAATGCATATTTAGAGTTTAAATACAACTCACTTCCCTATAAGCAGAGACCTATTTTAGGTGTGACCTGGGAAAGGATTAACTACAATTCCTTCTTCTTCTGAATCTTCCTTTAGAGAACTTGAAGGCGAGCAGCTTCCTCATTTTGATAGTGAGCAGGCAGAAAGTATTTGTTTAATTGAATCAGAGTACACCAACCTTAGAAATTTCTAGTTCCTTCAATAAAAATTATTCAAAAGGGCAAAAAGAAAGAGTTGGTTTTTTTTTTTTTTTTTCCTTCACTTTTACATACTCAGTTTAAAGAGCATTCTGCCAGGCTATCAGGTGCTATTTCCCTGTGGATCACCTGTTTATCTGTGAGTTTGTGTGCTTTTGATTGCTGAGCTGTCCCGACTACACAGGTGTCTCTGGAGATATGAATTTGAAGTGAATTTAGGCAGCAGATGTTGGAATGTGGTTTAGCAGTTCCCTTTAAAAAATAAGAAGTACATACAGTTCATACATGCTTTCCTTGATGAATGTTTGGGTTTTGTTTTGTTTTGTTTTTTCTCTCTACTCCCTCCTTCATTTTGCTCACTCCCCTTTTCTGTATAACTTGAGTTTCTCTTGTTAGTTTTGCTGTTAAGTATGACTTTACTTATTCTTTTTGGGATATCATCATAGAATCATACAGTCACTGTTAGAAGAGTCTTAAAAGGCCCATATTCACATAAACTTCCTTTCTCCAAAGGCAAATCCTTTCTCCCAAAAACATATGCACTCTCGTTTATCTTAGAGATATCCTTGTTGGGTGGTGACAGTCTCAAGTGTTCCAGGCCTTATTTTACAGGTGGCAAACAGAACTGGAGACAAGGGGACTTACACATTGTCACGCAGTGAGTCACCAACTTCCCTGCAAGAGGGAGGCATTTTCCCTTTCCATTAAGCAAAGCTTTTTGTTTCTGTTTTTGCCCTGACCTTTGTAGCCACTGTCAAAAACATTTAGACGATTTAGAGAAACACACACGCACAGGCACAGCTTTGCATCACAGCAGCACTATCCCTGAAATTTAATTAGCATTTGTACCAGGTCAATGCTACTTTCCCTGTTATGCAAACCCACACCCATGCTAAGTGTCTCCAGGGTTAGGAACACAGTGATAATACGACTATTTGGTTTTGGTGTTTGTGTGCAAGAAGCCCCAGGTCATTTCCAGAAAAAGTAAAAGATTTGAGGAGAGTCTTACCAATAAAAATGACGGCTCTCTGTTTTTCTTTTTTTCAGTAGCAAAGGGGAAAAAAAAAAAGCTGCTATTTCTAAAGGGTCGAGAGAATATGGAATATTAAAAATGGACAATGAATCAATCAATTCTCCATTTTGACAAGAAAGTTCTAAAGCTAAATTTGTAGTGCATTGAGTGACTGCATGAGAATCCTGGGTGCTTAGGGAGAAGGGGTGCACCCATACTAAGTAAGAGATTTATCATTTTGATGACAGCTGAGGCCACTCTGCTCCTTGAAATTAGCTGATGTTTGTGCAAATGCTTCCAATTTCAAGGCAAAAAAAAAAAAAAATTTTTTTTTTTTTTATACATCCAGAGCTGCCCTTATGATTTCTGAAAATATTCATGAGGCAAAATCTCTCATAAGCTTCCAGGTTTCTGCTTCCCTACTGGTGCCCCTGCTGAACACAGTGATACTCAACCTTTCCTAAATTTTCCTCAAACACCTCCTCCCATCATAAAAGATGTGTGGATGGATGGGAGCCAGTGCAGTGGCAGGGGTTTACATCGAAGCAATGCAAACACCTTCAAATCAAATTTTAAGAAGCTCCATTTTTAAATATGTTTGTTGTATACAGACAACCTCTTTCCCTAGCCATGTAGTTCCCAGATCCCTGCCATATTACTGTTTCTCTTCTTTGCACCGATCTCATCTCACTCCTCGCCCTCACACGCAATCACAACTACTTCTCACTGTCTCTCTTCAATGCCCATGCCCTCGGGTTCTCACTTTCTATTCCAAGCAGTTTATAATGCGTTTTACCTGAACTGTGGGAGTCTGGGGCCCCCTCTTCACAGATGGGATTTCACCCATGTCACAATCTT